>NW_026906203.1:262500-277500 GCF_033807715.1 Cololabis saira | reverse complement strand
GAGAGGAAGAGGAAGAGGAGAAGAACAAGGTGGAGGAGGAGGTGGATGAGGCCCTCTGGCCAGATAGAAACCAGAGGCATGATGGAGGGGGGGTTTGAGCAGGCCAGTTCACAGTACATTTACGTCCAAAAGTAGGCCTACACAGTAATCTTCCAAAAAGATAAATTGATTATTCTCAATAGTCATTGACATCCATGTGTGTTCCATTTCTATGATTGTGTTTTCAGTTTTGCACTTCATTGTGCTGTGAATGCTTGGTGTGTGTGCAGTAAATGCTTAGTTGTGTGTACCAAATGAATGGTATGTGTGTATCATTTGAAAATATGGCTGTGTGTACCAAATGAAAACATGAGCTCCATTTTGGGAACAGTTAAGAGATTTGATGGAAAAGAGTCTTCCTGGAGAAGAAGTTACAGGGTTTAGCATTTTGTGTGTGATGTTTTTAGTTTTGTGTGTGCAGTTTTGAGAATGCCGTTAGGTTGTGAAAAACGTGTGTTAGCAATTGTGAAAAACTGTAAGCAGAAGCTGCAGCTTGAAATACCTCTGATATGGAGTTGAAGATAAGTCATAGAATATAAGTCATTGATTTGTTGGTTTTATTTGTTGGAGTTAAGGTGCCTTAACCATGTGCAAAACACTTTAGGACGTGAGCTGTCGCTCTTACCACGTTGAAATATGTGTGGGTAGATTAAGCGAGAGCGCTCTCTGCTGGTTGAAAATGCTTACAGCACCTGGTATTCCCAGGCGGTCTCCCATCCAAGTACTAACCAGGCCCGACCCTGCTTAGCTTCCGAGATCAGACGAGATCGGGCTCATCCAGGCTGGTATGGCCGTAAGCAGAAGCTGCAGCTTGAAATACCTCTTATATGGAGTTGAAGATAAGTCATAGAATATAAGTCATTACAGTTTTTTCTGAAAGCTTAGGCGCTAATTATGTTCTTGTAGCACAATTTCTAAAACTATTAACACACATAGCAAAACCACTCACTGAGTTAGCGAAATTAAAAGCACAAATACTGCTTTGCACTCAGTTTGTAATTTTGTAACACACACTTTTCAAAACTGTAGGCACAATTCACTGCTTACACTCAATTGCCAAATTTCCAAAACACTCCTAGCAAAATTATACACATGTATGGCTATTATTTACACTATTTTGCCAACTGTCTGGCACACTTTCACATGTGAAAACAATTTTAGAGAATTAGTTCACTTTGCAATCAGCGTAAGCACTATAAATAAGCCACAGGTAAGCTGTCTGTGTGGAGTACAATGGAAGGAGCAAGAAGAGTAAGAATCAGAGGAGGCCGAGGAAGAGGACGTGGAGGTAAAGAAGCAAGAGGTTTAGAGGAAGTTAGAGGAAGAGGACAAGGAGCAGCAAGAGGAGGACGAGGAGGGGGAAGAGGAAGGGCCAGAGCAGACCTGATATGTCATCATATGGGACAATGTTAGTTTCCATAGGGCTGCTTTGGTCCGCAACTGGTTTACCGATCACCCACTCTTCATGGCACTCAACCTCCCCCATACTCTCCATTCTTAGTGTAAATCCAATTGAAGAGTTCTTTTCTGTCTGGCGCTGGAAAGTCCACGACCGCCTTCCCCATCAACACGCAGCCCTTTTACAAGCAATGGAGGAGGCATGTGGAGATATTGAGCAGGCATCATGTCAGGCCTGCAAGGAGGTATTTTCCCCGGTGCCTTGGACTGGAGGACATCGCATGCCATGTGGATGAGATTTTGTGGCCGGACCCAGAGAGACGGCATGATGTAGGCTGATTGTCTTTTTTTTGTGAATGTATTATTTTGTGTTCTGTGCTGTGTCTTTGTTTTGACGAGTGTGAATAAACACCAATACTTGAAGTTTGGATCCCTGTGTGTTTACAGAACTATGACAAAAGTATGACCTCAAACTGACCTAGCCACCTTGTGCACAGAAAAAGAAAAAAGCCAGATGTGTTTTGTATTCATACCATTAGTGTGTAGTTGGCACATTATGTGCTTAGTAAATGATGGCATGTGTTTACTGTCTGATAATAAAACACCATTTTTACTAAGGTGTGTAGAGTTAATCAAACTGTGTTTGATTTTGCAAGAGAACTATAACGTTTTGATAATTTGGTGAAAGGTTTTCTCATTTGTGTGTAGAGTTTAGCAAAAATAGCCAATGTTGCAAAAAATGTACTTAAGGATTCAGAAAAAACTGTAATTTGTTGGTTTTATTTGTTGGAGTTAAAGTGCCTTAACCATGTGCAAAACACTTTAGGACGTGAGCTGTCGCTCTTACCACGTTGAAATATGTGTGGGTAGATTAAGCGAGAGCGCTCTCTGCTGGTTGAAAAAGCTTACAGCACCTGGTATTCCCAGGCGGTCTCCCATCCAAGTACTAACCAGGCCCGAGCCTGCTTAGCTTCCGAGATCAGACGAGATCGGGCGCATCCAGGCTGGTATGGCCGTAAGCTGAAGCTGCAGCTTGAAATACCTCTTATATGGAGTTGAAGATAAGTCATAGAATATAAGTCCTTTATTTGTTGGTTTTATTTGTTGGAGTTAAAGTGCCTTAACCATGTGCAAAACACTTTAGGACGTGAGCTGTCGCTCTTACCATGTTGAAATATGTGTGGGTAGATTAAGCGAGAGCGCTCTCTGCTGGTTGAAAAAGCTTACAGCACCTGGTATTCCCAGGCGGTCTCCCATCCAAGTACTAACCAGGCCCGACCCTGCTTAGCTTCCGAGATCAGACGAGATCGGGCGCATCTTTTTTTTTTGTCTTTTATTATGAAAATACATTTTCGTTAAAAAATATATTTTATATACATTCCTGCATACCAGACAAAAAATAAAACAATTTTTCTGCTACTTTTACACAAAGCCCTCTCTTCACTTTTTTATACTCTCCTATTTCAACAACAAAAAAAACAAAAAAAAACAAAAAAACAACTTATAATATTACAAACTTCAAACATATATCTCTATACACGCATGTGCAAAAATACACAAAAAACCATGTAACAAACCAGCAAAAAAAACCAAAACAGTACAACACATACCCCATACCCCTTATCACATGGAAGAAAACCTTCAATCACTCACTTCCGCTCCCCCAATCCCTCCACCCCCTCCCCCCCAATCCCATACCAATCTCTCCCTCTCGTCCACAGACACCAGCGTGTTCCCCCTCAAAAAGAGAGGGGCGAAACCTTCAATCCCACAGATGTATTTATAATTAATCTGTTTTTTCACTAAGCCCTTGAAAAACACCCAAATCGGTGCCACCCTCCCTTCAAACCGAGCCACATTCCTTCTGGCTTTGATGGCCCACCGTGCATGGCTCAGTAAAAATTTGCACAGCCCACTATTTTCCACCCTGCTCTTCTCCCAAATCCCAAATAACACAAATTTGTCCCACCCATCCTCCATCTCCCATTCCATGTTCAACTTGTCCACCATACAGGTTTTCAGTCTCTTAAAAAACGGCCGTAATCTCACGCACTCCACATACATGTGTCTAATATCCTCATCCTTCTCCTTACAGACATCACACATCCTCCCGACCTCCCTGTCAAACTGGTGCATGACCACATTCGTAAAAATCTTCCTATGTCGTAGTTTAAAATCATTATCCTCGGCTTCAATGCTGTTTTCTTTAATCTTCCATTTCCCCCACACTTGTTTTATGTTCAGAGTCCCATCTGCCCTGCACCAGTTCTCCAGGGAAGCCGGGAGTTTCACCACCTGTTTCACAAACATTCTGTATAGCTGTTTCACTTTCACTCCCTCCAAAGTCACCCATTCCCCCCCCCTCTCTATATACAACATCGGTACCCTCCCGGTCCTATTCACTACCACCTCTGTGTCTATTTTCTCCCTCCACCTTCCCGGTATGCTCTGTTTCACTAATTCGTAGTCCTTCCTTACCTGCTCTAAACTTATTCTATCATTGTATTCATGCACACATTCGTAAATGGCTGTAGCCGACAAAAAACCTGGCACCACTTCATACATGACATGTTTTATTTGCATGAGTCCCGCTTCCACAAAGTATTTTGGCTTTAGTGGCTGTCCTTCATGTTTGATGTTCCCGTTGCCAAACAATGGCACCTCTCTAATGGTCTCCAGATCTGTGCAGTCCCACCTCGCGTTTTTCAGCAGCTCTGCCTGTGCAGCCAGGATCTCTCTATAGAACTGCGGGAGTCCTGCCGTCAGGTAAGCGTTTGTCTGCATTAGCATTGCAAACTCATTTCCCAGCTTCCTCTTTAAAAAAAACCCCATCACCTTCTTCCAGCAGTGCTCTCCCTCCCCATACAAGAAAGCCCTCCCCCGTTTTATTCTTAAAGCCTTCTTTTTGCTCTCTATGTCAACTAATTTCAAACCTCCCTGCTCATACCCCCCAATCAAGGTTGCTCTCGCTATTCTACTTTTCTTCCCACCCCATATAAAACCCCCCATCAGTTCATTCAATTTCTTCACCACCCATTCTGGCACTTCTAGCACCTCCATTACATAAACCATTTTTGAAAACAAAAGACTATTCACCACCACCACCCGCCCTTTAACCGTCAGTCGCCTCAGCTTCCAAAAATTCAGCACCCTCTGTATTTTATTCAGTACCTCTGACCATGTTTCATCCCTCACCCCCTCCATCCCCACATATATCCCAAGAACCTTCATCCTGTGCTCCTGTACCTTGAATGGTACTCCCCCACTTGCCACTACCCCATTTAAAAACATGATTTCTGACTTTAACATATTTATTCTTGCACCTGATGCCTTCCCATATATTTCCACCAATTCCACCACCCTTTTTATACTTGCCATATCCCTTACAGTCACCGTTGTGTCATCCGCGTATTGCTGTATTTTACTAAGACCACCCCCACCTTGTACCTCAATCCCTCTTATTTCTCCATCCCTTTTAATCATACATGCCAAGGGCTCTGCCACCACCGTGTATAAGAGTGCTGACATCGGACACCCCTGCCTAACTGACCTCCCTAATTTGAAGACTTCCGTTAAAACACCATTCACTTTCACCCTCCCCACCGCATGTCTGTACATCAATTTTAACCATCCTCTAAACCTCTCACCATATCCCACCCGCTCTAGAACTCCCCACATAAAATCGTGCTCCACCCTATCAAACGCTTTATTAAAATCTAAAGCCAACATAATCCCCTCCTCTCCCGATGCCCTCAAATATTCCACCATCCCTTTAATATTCAGAATTGTGTCTGCAATATCCCTATCCGGCACACTGTAGGCTTGTGTTATTGGAACGATTGATTTTAAAGTATATTTTAGTCTGTTTGCAAAAACTTTCATTAACACCTTGTAGTCTGTATTCAGTAGTGTGATTGGCCTGTAGTTCCCCAGATCATCAGCCTGCCCCTTCTTGAAGATCAGAGTAATTATCCCCATTGTGAATGATTCTGGTACTGTCTGGCGTCTTTCCATTTCTCTAAAAACTGCATGTAAAATCGGCCCCATCAGTTCTTTAAACGCTTTGTAGAAATTGGCTGTTAGGCCATCACTACCAGGACTCCTATTCATACTCAAAGCAGCAATTGCCTGTTCTATTTCCTCTGCTGTGATGTCACTGTCACATTCATCCCTCTCCTCTTCTGTTACACTCACAGTCACACTCTCCAGCACATCTTTCATCACTCTCTCATCCACTCCCTCGCTAGTAAACATCCTCCCGTAAAAATCATGCACACCTCCCAAAATCCCCACTAGGTCTGTCTTCAACCCACCCCCCTCAGTCCTTACTCCCCTGATAAAACATTTCTGTTGTTTCTGTTTCTCCATCCTCAAAAAAAAACCAGTGTTCCTTTCCCCCTCTACGGCATATCTCGCCCTGCTCCGCACAATCGCACCTTCACATTTCATTCTCTCTATCTCCTTTAGTTCAGCATGACAGCTCACCACAGCTTCTTCACTTATAACCTCGGCAGCATTTAAACGTGTGATTTCTCTTCTAAGGAACTTTTCTCTCTCTTTCTTTTTGAAATTCCTCCTTGCTGCGTGTTTCATACTTATCTTCCTGATTCTTTTCTTTAAATTTTCCCATCCCTCTAACACCTCCCCACCATTCAACCATTGTGAGCTGTCATGCTGAATAATCTCTTTCATTCTTTTTTTAAAGTCACCATCCTCCAGTAGTTTGGCATTGAAATGCCACAAACCCCCTCCCTTACCCCCCTCCCTCCTACCCAGTTCAAGATGTACCGTTGTGTGGTCACTGAGACACGTAACCTTATATTCCATATTCATGACCAAATCATAATACTTTTCTTTTATCAAAATTAAATCAATACGGCTCTGTTTCAAACATTCATTCGACATTTGTGTTCTGGAGAACACTTTCCCCTCAGGATTCTTCTGCCTCCACACGTCCCACATATGATAGTTCCTCATTATTTCACTCAGTATTCCTCTTGAGGCATCATTTCGAAATTTCCCACTGTCCCTGATGTCTAATCTACTCATCTTGACATTAAAATCCCCCAACACAAAATCACTGGTCCCCATAAAGCCTTCGTACTTCTGGAAAAAGAGTCCTCTCTCCCTCGAGTCATTTGGTGCATAAACATTTGCTAACGAAAAAGAAACTCCTCTAAATTCAAACAAAATCTTTATAAACCTCCCCCCATTGTCATTTTGCACAAGACTTGATTTTAGCCCCTCCTTCAACAAAATTGCCACCCCCCCTCACATTGTCATCTGTCCTGCTCGCATACACCGAGCCCTTCCACATTGCCTTACAGGTGTCGATCATCCGTCCATCCCAGTGCGTCTCCTGTATGCAAATAATATCCGCTGCACATATATTCAACATTTTTTCCAGTTTGTCTGGGTTCTTCAGTCCGTTCGCATTCTGCGAAATTATGTGCAGGCCGCTCAACATTGAGGATAAATGAAAAAGGAAAAGTCCAAACACTGCTGTCATCCTAATCATTTATCCATGTCATCCCTCTCCCTTCCCTCCCCCCTCTTTCATCAATTTCTTTGTTTTAGTACCCTCACACAAGTCTGTGAGTTCAGCGCTCACCTCCCGCGAAGTCTTCCTTCTTTCTTTTATCCTTCCTCTCGTCTCGACGCTGCTCTGGCTGCGAGAGCGCCAGCTGCCAGCTCGCTCGATTCCTCGCCGTCCTCTCCTCCCTCTCTCTACCGCTTCCTCACTCCGTCCTCCCGCCGTCGTCGGTCGCTTGTCCTCATCCTCTCCCGACCCGTCCTCCTCGATCTCCTTCTCCGTCTCCATCTCGCTCTCATCCAACTCGTGCACGCCTTCCTCGATCTCATGCGCGCATCCCTCCAGCTGCTCCAGCCTGCGTTCTCCGCCCGCGCCATTCTCCGTCTTCTCTTTCTCCTCCTCCGCTCCCGTCTGCAAGCAGACGCAGGTGTCCTCCGCTCTCTTGCAGCCCCTGCACGTTTCCACCGTGCACTCGCGTGCGTAATGTCCATGTTTCTTACATTTGTGGCAGGTGAAATCAGGACACTCTCTTACAATGTGCCCCGGTTGGAGACAGAGCCTGCACACCCTTTCCTGCCGATCGTGCAGTACTCTAAAGTACTCTGCCCCTTCAATGGTCTCAAACTTGGTTGAGTATGGCAGAGACGTGACCGTGTCCGTGAATCTCACTTTTAAATATCTCGTACCATCAAAAACCTGCGTCCCCGCCCATTTCCGCCGTCTGATGTGGGATGCAGGCATTACTCCCCAATGTCTCAGCTTTTCAGTGATCTGTCCATCCGTTATATACACGGGCAGCATTAGGAAGGAAACAATCCTCGTGTCCTTTTCCACCTCAGACGCAATCACGTTTGACTGCCTTAATTTAAATCCATCCAGCAGTCTTGATTTCCCTTTGGGATTCCCCATCGAGATTTCCCACTTTTTTCCGCCTTTCTGCCTGCACCCCACCACACGTCCACATGTCCCATCAATAGCTTTGAGCAGCTCAATCGTTGTGATTTCATCCGGCCCCTCGATCTCCACCGTGACCACCAGCGCTCTGTCCTCCGCCTCCACTCCGCTCCTCTCTCCCTGCTTGTCTCTTTCATCCACCGCCATTTGCCGCGGACCTGCTCTCTCTCCGTCCACTTTGTCCGTCCGTCGTCTGCCTTCCATCGATCCATTCGTACCGTCCTTCTCCATTCTCCTATTCTCCACCTCCGCCGGCATCGCCGTCACCGATGCTGCCGACGGCCTCCTTCCGTCTCCCTGCATCGTCCTCTCGCTGCCAGCATTTGGCATGATCCTCTCCACCTCATCTCCTCTTTTATCCGCCATCTCCACCTTAAAGGTCTGGAGACTGACCCCCGTGCAGCGAAAAGCTGCCGGGGGGAGCCTTCTCTTTTCCACTGCTTCCTCTCTGCCTGTGTTCCACTCTCCACACTCCACAATCCACACCGACCGCGCCCTGCACACAATCACTGCCAGCTGCACCAGTGCCTCGTTAGCAAAGGGGCAGGTCCAGGCTGGTATGGCCGTAAGCTGAAGCTGCAGCTTGAAATACTTCTTATATGGAGTTGAAGATAAGTCATACAAAAAAGTCATTGATTTGTTGGTCATAATAATTTAGAAGCGCATATTTGTTGGAGTTAAAGTGCCTTAACCATGTGCAAAACACTTTAGGACGTGAGCTGTCGCTGTTACCACGTTGAAATATGTGTGGGTAGATTAAGCGAGAGCGCTCTCTGCTGGTTGAAAAAGCTTACAGCACCTGGTATTCCCAGGCGGTCTCCCATCCAAGTACTAACCAGGCCCGACCCTGCTTAGCTACCGAGATCAGACGAGATCGGGCGCATCCAGGCTGGTATGGCCGTAAGCAGAAGCTGCAGCTTGAAATACCTCTTATATGGAGTTGAAGATAAGTCATAGAATATAAGTCATTGATTTGTTGGTTTTATTTGTTGGAGTTAAAGTGCCTTAACCATGTGCAAAACACTTCAGGACGTGAGCTGTCACTGTTACCACGTTGAAATATGTGTGGGTAGATTAAGCGAGAGCGCTCTCTGCTGGTTGAAGAAGCTTACAGCACCTGGTATTCCCAGACGGTCTCCCATCCAAGTACTAACCAGGCCCGACCCTGCTTAGCTTCCGATATCAGACGAGATCGGGCGCATCCAGTCTGGTATGGCCGTAAGCAGAAGCTGCAGCTTGAAATACCTCTTATATGGAGTTGAAGATAAGTCATAGAATATAAGTCATTGATTTGTTGGTTTTATTTGTTGGAGTTAAAGTGCCTTAACCATGTGCAAAACACTTTAGGACGTGAGCTGTCGCTCTTACCACGTTGAAATATGTGTGGGTAGATTAAGCGAGAGCGCTCTCTGCTGGTTGAAAAAGCTTACAGCACCTGGTATTCCCAGGCGGTCTCCCATCCAAGTACTAACCAGGCCCGACCCTGCTTAGCTTCCGAGATCAGACGAGATCGGGCGCATCCAGGCTGGTATGGCCGTAAGCTGAAGCTGCAGCTTGAAATACCTCTTATATGGAGTTGAAGATAAGTCATATAATATAAGTCATTGATTTGTTGGTGATAATAATTTAGAAGCACTTATTTGTTGGAGTTAAAGTGCCTTTACCATGTGCAAAACACTTTAGGACGTGAGCTGTCGCTCTTACCACGTTGAAATATGTGTGGGTAGATTAAGCGAGAGCGCTCTCTGCTGGTTGAAAAAGCTTACAGCACCTGGTATTCCCAGGCGGTCTCCCATCCAAGTACTAACCAGGCCCGACCCTGCTTAGCTTCCGAGATCAGATGAGATCGGGCGCATCCAGGCTGGTATGGCCGTAAGCTGAAGCTGCAGCTTGAAATACCTCTTATATGGAGTTGAAGATAAGTCATAGAATATAAGTCATTGATTTGTTGGTTTTATTTGTTGGAGTTAAAGTGCCTTAACCATGTGCAAAACACTTCAGGACGTGAGCTGTCGCTGTTACCACGTTGAAATATGTGTGGGTAGATTAAGCGAGAGCGCTCTCTGCTGGTTGAAAAAGCTTACAGCACCTGGTATTCCCAGACGGTCTCCCATCCAAGTACTAACCAGGCCCGACCCTGCTTAGCTTCCGATATCAGACGAGATCGGGCGCATCCAGGCTGGTATGGCCGTAAGCAGAAGCTGCAGCTTGAAATACCTCTTATATGGAGTTGAAGATAAGTCATAGAATATAAGTCATTGATTTGTTGGTTTTATTTGTTGGAGTTAAAGTGCCTTAACCATGTGCAAAACACTTTAGGACGTGAGCTGTCGCTCTAACCACGTTGAAATATGTGTGGGTAGATTAAGCGAGAGCGCTCTCTGCTGGTTGAAAATGCTTACAGCACCTGGTATTCCCAGGCGGTCTCCCATCCAAGTACTAACCAGGCCCAACCCTGCTTGGCTTCCGAGATCAGACGAGATCGGGCGCATCCAGGCTGGTATGGCCGTAAGCTGAAGCTGCAGCTTGAAATACCTCTTATATGGAGTTGAAGATAAGTCATAGAATATAAGTCATTGATTTGTTGGTTTTATTTGTTGGAGTTAAAGTGCCTTAACCATGTGCAAAACACTTTAGGACGTGAGCTGTCGCTGTTACCACTTTGAAATATGTGTGGGTAGATTAAGCGAGAGCGCTCTCTGCTGGTTGAAAAAGCTTACAGCACCTGGTATTCCCAGGCGGTCTCCCATCCAAGTACTAACCAGGCCCGACCCTGCTTAGCTTCCGAGATCAGACAAGATCGGGCGCATCCAGGCTGGTATGGCCGTAAGCTGAAGCTGCAGCTTGAAATACCTCTTATATGGAGTTGAAGATAAGTCATAGAATATAAGTCATTGATTTGTTGGTTTTATTTGTTGGAGTTAAAGTGTCTTAACCATGTGCAAAACACTTTAGGACGTGAGCTGTCGCTGTTACCACTTTGAAATATGTGTGGGTAGATTAAGCGAGAGCGCTCTCTGCTGGTTGAAAAAGCTTACAGCACCTGGTATTCCCAGGCGGTCTCCCATCCAAGTACTAACCAGGCCCGACCCTGCTTAGCTTCCGAGATCAGACAAGATCGGGCGCATCCAGGCTGGTATGGCCGTAAGCAGAAGCTGCAGCTTAAAATACCTCTGATATGGAGTTGAAGATAAGTCATAGAATATAAGTCATTGATTTGTTGGTTTTATTTGTTGGAGTTAAAGTGCCTTAACCATGTGCAAAACACTTTAGGACGTGAGCTGTCGCTCTTACCACGTTGAAATATGTGTGGGTAGATTAAGCGAGAGCGCTCTCTGCTGGTTGAAAAAGCTTACAGCACCTGGTATTCCCAGACGGTCTCCCATCCAAGTACTAACCAGGCCCGACCCTGCTTAGCTTCCGATATCAGACGAGATCGGGCACATCCAGGCTGGTATGGCCGTAAGCAGAAGCTGCAGCTTGAAATACCTCTTATATGGAGTTGAAGATAAGTCATAGAATATAAGTCATTGATTTGTTGGTTTTATTTGTTGGAGTTAAAGTGCCTTAACCATGTGCAAAACACTTTAGGACGTGAGCTGTCGCTCTAACCACGTTGAAATATGTGTGGGTAGATTAAGCGAGAGCGCTCTCTGCTGGTTGAAAATGCTTACAGCACCTGGTATTCCCAGGCGGTCTCCCATCCAAGTACTAACCAGGCCCGACCCTGCTTAGCTTCCGAGATCAGACGAGATCGGGCGCATCCAGGCTGGTATGGCTGTTGGGCTCAGCCCATGTGAAAGTAGGAGGATGAATTCATACTATGTGTGATCTGAGAAAAATTACATTGCCATCAAATTCCAGCAAAGCCAGACCCGGCCTCCCCCCCTGGAGTTTATGGTCCCGCTTCTATCTTCTCGCTCAGGCCAATTTATAACCCTGGTGGCCTGGTTCGAGATGGCCTGTATGTGACCCACGATACGGCCCCACATCAAAGGGGCGCCCACGGAAACAGAACTCAGGTTTATGACACCTAGAGGGGGGTCAAAAAAGCGAATCAGCAGGATTTCTGCCAGGTACAGACTCCCCGAGGGTTTATGGCACCTGGGGGGGTCAGACACCCGGAGCCCGAGCGCCAGGCCTCGATCGGCCAGGAGGATTGGTTGGCACTGCCTGTGATCAGTCCCACCCCCAAAGAGACTACAAAAAGGAGCAACCACCTGATGCTCCTCTGCTTTTTTTTCCGTCTCGTTCTCATTTAGTTTCTCCGCTTTTTCTTCGTTTCTCTGCTTTTTGCGTTTCTCAGTTTGCTCATATTTTTTGGCATCAGGCCAAAACCTGGAGTGTGGCTCCAAAGTTTTCTTTTTCTTCTTTTTTATTTTTCCCTGTTCACTTTTCCGTCTGCCCGGCCTTTTTGCCTGCTGGCAGAGGTGAGACTTTTCCTAGCCCGACTCCCACATCCAACCAGCGCAGAATCCGCTCCGCGGACCCTGCCAGCCGACTCAGTGGACGCCACCGCGGTGAAACGGTCTTTCCCGGAGCATCCCGACATCGGGGCCCGGCGCCGACCGCGACAAAGGACCACTGGAGATCTCACGCTGGTAATAGGGTCGCCGGTCCTGCAAACCTGCCCTGTGTTCCTTTTCCTCAGAGTCGGACGGGGTGAGACGGAGTCCCCCCCCTCCCGGGTGCGCGCAAGGAGCGTTTATACTGCACCCACGGGCTGGACGAAACCCCCCTCCTCCTCCTCCTCAAACAGAGCGGCTCTCTCACCTACTGCAAAGTAAGAGGCGATTTAGTGTCTGGGCAGATTCATTTAGGTTTTATTTCGGTTGTTTGACCCTGTTTATTGAGTTTATGCATTGTGTGACGTGTTGATTGTATTGAACTCCTGTTTACGTGAGCTTTCACCGCCGAGTGATCGGACCGCGGCTCCCGACGATCTCAGAGCGGGTGGGGGTTACTCCCGACCCGGTTCTCGAGTGGGACCTGCGGCCGATCTACTAAACCGGCCGTTAGAGCTCACAAAACCCCTTTGGGTTCCCCCGGCTGCGGTGACCGCCTGCAGCCGCGCGTCTGTGTGAGGCGCCGGAGGTCCCGCAGGCACGTCGGTGCAACGTCCGAGCGCGGTCCGCTGACACGCTCCTCCGCCCCTCCCCTTTCCTTCACTAAACCCGGTTGCGCGTCAGATCCACGTGGTGTTTCACCGTTGTTTAGCCGTGATCTGCTGCGTTTTCCGTTACATTTCCTTCACGGCTGTACGGCCGTGGGTCGCCTTCCGGGAGGCGTGTTCACGGAGCGCGACGTAGCACGCCCCTTCTGGCAACGTGCTCACGTACCGCAGCGTGACCCGCCCCCAGAACGCGTGACGCGCAGCGTAAGCTGCTCTGACGCATACACGCACACACCCACACACACACACCCACACACCCACACACACACACACACACACACACACCAGTCTCAGCCCGGAGGATCCCAAGAACCCCTTCCTTTCATCGTATGATTTTGTATTTCTTGTTGTGTGATTAAACGATCAGAATTTATGAGTGTTGCTTACCAACTGTTTGACACTGATGTGAATAAATTTCTGATCACAAAAGCCGTCTTGTTTATTCTGTGCATATCTGCCGCCAAGGCTGGGTGACGAAGTGTGTGTTCGGATCTCACCTCCTTCAACTAATAACTGGGTATAATAATTACTCTGAGACTGATTTTCTGCTGTTAGTTATCGAATCCCACCGGAAGTAAGGCCCCGGCGGTGGTGCCCCTACGAGAATTATCATTTTTGATAATACAATTTGATAAATAGTCAACTTTATTAATTATTAATAATTCTTTAATAGAATTATCATTAGCCTTGATAACTGGACAGCCAAGCTACCTATGAGTTGCACAACATGGCCGTAAGCTGAAGCTGCAGCTTGAAATACCTCTTATATGGAGTTGAAGATAAGTCATATAATATAAGTCATTGATTTGTTGGTGATAATAATTTAGAAGCACTTATTTGTTGGAGTTAAAGTGCCTTTACCATGTGCAAAACACTTTAGGACGTGAGCTGTCGCTCTTACCACGTTGAAATATGTGTGGGTAGATTAAGCGAGAGCGCTCTCTGCTGGTTGAAAAAGCTTACAGCACCTGGTATTCCCAGGCGGTCTCCCATCCAAGTACTAACCAGGCCCGACCCTGCTTAGCTTCCGAGATCAGATGAGATCGGGCGCATCCAGGCTGGTATGGCCGTAAGCTGAAGCTGCAGCTTGAAATACCTCTTATATGGAGTTGAAGATAAGTCATAGAATATAAGTCATTGATTTGTTGGTTTTATTTGTTGGAGTTAAAGTGCCTTAACCATGTGCAAAACACTTCAGGACGTGAGCTGTCGCTGTTACCACGTTGAAATATGTGTGGGTAGATTAAGCGAGAGCGCTCTCTGCTGGTTGAAAAAGCTTACAGCACCTGGTATTCCCAGACGGTCTCCCATCCAAGTACTAACCAGGCCCGACCCTGCTTAGCTTCCGATATCAGACGAGATCGGGCGCATCCAGGCTGGTATGGCCGTAAGCAGAAGCTGCAGCTTGAAATACCTCTTATATGGAGTTGAAGATAAGTCATAGAATATAAGTCATTGATTTGTTGGTTTTATTTGTTGGAGTTAAAGTGCCTTAACCATGTGCAAAACACTTCAGGACGTGAGCTGTCGCTGTTACCACGTTGAAATATGTGTGGGTAGATTAAGCGAGAGCGCTCTCTGCTGGTTGAAAAAGCTTACAGCACCTGGTATTCCCAGACGGTCTCCCATCCAAGTACTAACCAGGCCCGACCCTGCTTAGCTTCCGATATCAGACGAGATCGGGCGCATCCAGGCTGGTATGGCCGTAAGCTGAAGCTGCAGCTTGAAATACCTCTTATATGGAGTTGAAGATAAGTCATACAAAAAAGTCATTGATTTGTTGGTGATAATAATTTAGAAGCGCATATTTGTTGGAGTTAAAGTGCCTTAACCATGTGCAAAACACTTTAGGACGTGAGCTGTCGCTGTTACCACATTGAAATATGTGTGGGCAGATTAAGCG
>NW_026906203.1:247500-260000 GCF_033807715.1 Cololabis saira | reverse complement strand
ACGTGAGCTGTCGCTGTTACCACGTTGAAATATGTGTGGGTAGATTAAGCGAGAGCGTTCTCTGCTGGTTGAAAAAGCTTACAGCACCTGGTATTCCCAGGCGGTCTCCCATCCAAGTACTAACCAGGCCCGACCCTGCTTAGCTTCCGAGATCAGACGAGATCGGGCGCATCCAGGCTGGTATGGCCGTAAGCTGAAGCTGCAGATTGAAATACCTCTTATATGGAGTTGAAGATAAGTCATATAATATAAGTCATTGATTTGTTGGTGATAATAATTTAGAAGCGCTTATTTGTTGGAGTTAAAGTGCCTTAACCATGTGCAAAAAACTTTAGGACGTGAGCTGTCGCCCTTACCACGTTGAAATATGTGTGGGTAGATTAAGCGAGACCGCTCTCTGCTGGTTGAAAAAGCTTACAGCACCTGGTATTTCCAGGCGGTCTCCCATCCAAGTACTAACCAGGCCCAACCCTGCTTGGCTTCCGAGATCAGACGAGATCGGGCGCATCCAGGCTGGTATGGCCGTAAGCAGAAGGTGCAGCTTGAAATACCTCTTATATGGAGTTGAAGATAAGTCATAGAATATAAGTCATTGATTTGTTTGTTTTATTTGTTGGAGTTAAAGTGCCTTAACCATGTGCAAAACACTTTAGGACGTGAGCTGTCGCTGTTACCACGTTGAAATATGTGTGGGTAGATTAAGCGAGAGCGTTCTCTGCTGGTTGAAAAAGCTTACAGCACCTGGTATTCCCAGGCGGTCTCCCATCCAAGTACTAACCAGGCCCGACCCTGCTTAGCTTCCGAGATCAGACGAGATCGGGCGCATCCAGGTTGGTATGGCCGTAAGCAGAAGCTGCAGCTTGAAATACCTCTGATATGGAGTTGAAGATAAGTCATAGAATATAAGTCATTGATTTGTTGGTTTTATTTGTTGGAGTTAAAGTGCCTTAACCATGTGCAAAACACTTTAGGACGTGAGCTGTCGCTGTTACCACGTTGAAATATGTGTGGGTAGATTAAGCGAGAGCGTTCTCTGCTGGTTGAAAAAGCTTACAGCACCTGGTATTCCCAGGCGGTCTCCCATCCAAGTACTAACCAGGCCCGACCCTGCTTAGCTTCCGAGATCAGACGAGATCGGGCGGATCCAGAATGGTATGGCCGTAAGCTGAAGCTGCAGATTGAAATACCTCTTATATGGAGTTGAAGATAAGTCATATAATATAAGTCATTGATTTGTTGGTGATAATAATTTAGAAGCGCTTATTTGTTGGAGTTAAAGTGCCTTAACCATGTGCAAAACACTTTAGGACGTGAGCTGTCGCCCTTACCACGTTGAAATATGTGTGGGTAGATTAAGCGAGACCGCTCTCTGCTGGTTGAAAAAGCTTACAGCACCTGGTATTCCCAGGCGGTCTCCCATCCAAGTACTAACCAGGCCCGACCCTGCTTAGCTTCCAAGATCAGACGAGATCGGGCGCATCCAGGCTGGTATGGCCGTAAGCTGAAGCTGCAGCTTGAAATACCTCTTATATGGAGTTGAAGATAAGTCATACAAAAAGGTCATTGATTTGTTGGTGATAATAATTTAGAAGCGCATATTTGTTGGAGTTAAAGTGCCTTAACCATGTGCAAAACACTTTAGGACGTGAGCTGTCGCTGTTACCACGTTGAAATATGTGTGGGTAGATTAAGCGAGAGCGCTCTCTGCTGGTTGAAAAAGCTTACAGCACCTGGTATTCCCAGGCGGTCTCCCATCCAAGTACTAACCAGGCCCGACCCTGCTTAGCTACCGAGATCAGACGAGATCGGGCGCATCCAGGCTGGTATGGCCGTAAGCAGAAGCTGCAGCTTGAAATACCTCTTATATGGAGTTGAAGATAAGTCATAGAATATAAGTCATTGATTTGTTGGTTTTATTTGTTGGAGTTAAAGTGCCTTAACCATGTGCAAAACACTTCAGGACGTGAGCTGTCACTGTTACCACGTTGAAATATGTGTGGGTAGATTAAGCGAGAGCGCTCTCTGCTGGTTGAAAATGCTTACAGCACCTGGTATTCCCAGGCGGTCTCCCATCCAAGTACTAACCAGGCCCGACCCTGCTTAGCTTCCGAGATCAGACGAGATCGGGCGCATCCAGGCTGGTATGGCAGTAAGCAGAAGCTGCTGCTTGAAATACCTCTTATATGGAGTTGAAGATAAGTCATATAATATAAGTCATTGATTTGTTGGTGATAATAATTTAGAAGCGCTTATTTGTTTGAGTTAAAGTGCCTTAACCATGTGAAAAACACTTTTGGACGTGAGCTGTCGCTGTTACCACGTTGAAATATGTGTGGGTAGATTAAGCGAGAGCGCTCTCTGCTGGTTGAAAATGCTTACAGCACCTGGTATTCCCAGGCGGTCTCCCATCCAAGTACTAACCAGGCCCGACCCTGCTTAGCTTCCGAGATCAGACGAGATCGGGCTCATCCAGGCTGGTATGGCCGTAAGCAGAAGCTGCAGCTTGAAATACCTCTTATATGGAGTTGAAGATAAGTCATAGAATATAAGTCATTGATTTGTTGGTTTTATTTGTTGGAGTTAAAGTGCCTTAACCATGTGCAAAACACTTTAGGACGTGAGCTGTCGCTGTTACCACATTGCAATATGTGTGGGCAGATTAAGCGAGAGCGCTCTCTGCTGGTTGAAAAAGCTTACAGCACCTGGTATTCCCAGGCGGTCTACCATCCAAGTACTAACCAGGCCCGACCCTGCTTAGCTTCAGAGATCAGACGAGATCGGGCGCATCCAGGCTGGTATGGCCGTAAGCAGAAGCTGCAGCTTGAAATACCTCTGATATGGAGTTGAAGATAAGTCATAGAATATAAGTCATTGATTTGTTGGTTTTATTTGTTGGAGTTAAAGTGCCTTAACCATGTGCAAAACACTTTAGGACGTGAGCTGTCGCTCTTACCACGTTGAAATATGTGTGGGTAGATTAAGCGAGAGCGCTCTCTGCTGGTTGAAAAAGCTTACAGCACCTGGTATTCCCAGGCGGTCTCCCATCCAAGTACTAACCAGGCCCGACCCTGCTTAGCTTCCGAGATCAGACGAGATCGGGCGCATCCAGGCTGGTATGGCCGTAAGCTGAAGCTGCAGCTTGAAACACCTCTTATATGGAGTTGAAGATAAGTCATAGAATATAAGTCATTGATTTGTTGGTTTTATTTGTTGGAGTTAAAGTGCCTTAACCATGTGCAAAACACTTCAGGACGTGGGCTGTCGCTGTTACCACGTTGAAATATGTTTGGGTAGATTAAGCGAGAGCGCTCTCTGCTGGTTGAAAAAGCTTACAGCACCTGGTATTCCCAGACGGTCTCCCATCCAAGTACTAACCAGGCCCGACCCTGCTTAGGTTCCGATATCAGACGAGATCGGGCGCATCTTTTTTTTTTGTCTTTTATTATGAAAATACATTTTCGTTAAAAAATATATTTTATATACATTCCTGCATACCAGACAAAAAATAAAACAATTTTTCTGCTACTTTTACACAAAGCCCTCTCTTCACTTTTTTATACTCTCCTATTTCAACAACAAAAAAAACAAAAAAAAACAAAAAAACAACTTATAATATTACAAACTTCAAACATATATCTCTATACACGCATGTGCAAAAATACACAAAAAACCATGTAACAAACCAGCAAAAAAAAACAAAACAGTACAACACATACCCCATACCCCTTATCACATGGAAGAAAACCTTCAATCACTCACTTCCGCTCCCCCAATCCCTCCACCCCCTCCCCCCCAATCCCATACCAATCTCTCCCTCTCGTCCACAGACACCAGCGTGTTCCCCCTCAAAAAGAGAGGGGCGAAACCTTCAATCCCACAGATGTATTTATAATTAATCTGTTTTTTCACTAAGCCCTTGAAAAACACCCAAATCGGTGCCACCCTCCCTTCAAACCGAGCCACATTCCTTCTGGCTTTGATGGCCCACCGTGCATGGCTCAGTAAAAATTTGCACAGCCCACTATTTTCCACCCTGCTCTTCTCCCAAATCCCAAATAACACAAATTTGTCCCACCCATCCTCCATCTCCCATTCCATGTTCAACTTGTCCACCATACAGGTTTTCAGTCTCTTAAAAAACGGCCGTAATCTCACGCACTCCACATACATGTGTCTAATATCCTCATCCTTCTCCTTACAGACATCACACATCCTCCCGACCTCCCTGTCAAACTGGTGCATGACCACATTCGTAAAAATCTTCCTATGTCGTAGTTTAAAATCATTATCCTCGGCTTCAATGCTGTTTTCTTTAATCTTCCATTTCCCCCACACTTGTTTTATGTTCAGAGTCCCATCTGCCCTGCACCAGTTCTCCAGGGAAGCCGGGAGTTTCACCACCTGTTTCACAAACATTCTGTATAGCTGTTTCACTTTCACTCCCTCCAAAGTCACCCATCCCCCCCCCCTCTCTATATACAACATCGGTACCCTCCCGGTCCTATTCACTACCACCTCTGTGTCTATTTTCTCCCTCCACCTTCCCGGTATGCTCTGTTTCACTAATTCGTAGTCCTTCCTTACCTGCTCTAAACTTATTCTATCATTGTATTCATGCACACATTCGTAAATGGCTGTAGCCGACAAAAAACCTGGCACCACTTCATACATGACATGTTTTATTTGCATGAGTCCCGCTTCCACAAAGTATTTTGGCTTTAGTGGCTGTTCTTCATGTTTGATGTTCCCGTTGCCAAACAATGGCACCTCTCTAATGGTCTCCAGATCTGTGCAGTCCCACCTCGCGTTTTTCAGCAGCTCTGCCTGTGCAGCCAGGATCTCTCTATAGAACTGCGGGAGTCCTGCCGTCAGGTAAGCGTTTGTCTGCATTAGCATTGCAAACTCATTTCCCAGCTTCCTCTTTAAAAAAAACCCCATCACCTTCTTCCAGCAGTGCTCTCCCTCCCCATACAAGAAAGCCCTCCCCCGTTTTATTCTTAAAGCCTTCTTTTTGCTCTCTATGTCAACTAATTTCAAACCTCCCTGCTCATACCCCCCAATCAAGGTTGCTCTCGCTATTCTACTTTTCTTCCCACCCCATATAAAACCCCCCATCAGTTCATTCAATTTCTTCACCACCCATTCTGGCACTTCTAGCACCTCCATTACATAAACCATTTTTGAAAACAAAAGACTATTCACCACCACCACCCGCCCTTTAACCGTCAGTCGCCTCAGCTTCCAAAAATTCAGCACCCTCTGTATTTTATTCAGTACCTCTGACCATGTTTCATCCCTCACCCTCTCCCCCTCCATCCCCACATATATCCCGAGAACCTTCATCCTGTGCTCCTGTACCTTGAATGGTACTCCCCCACTTGCCACTACCCCATTTAAAAACATGATTTCTGACTTTAACATATTTATTCTTGCACCTGATGCCTTCCCATATATTTCCACCAATTCCACCACCCTTTTTATACTTGCCATATCCCTTACAGTCACCGTTGTGTCATCCGCGTATTGCTGTATTTTACTAAGACCACCCCCACCTTGTACCTCAATCCCTCTTATTTCTCCATCCCTTTTAATCATACATGCCAAGGGCTCTGCCACCACCGTGTATAAGAGTGCTGACATCGGACACCCCTGCCTAACTGACCTCCCTAATTTGAAGACTTCCGTTAAAACACCATTCACTTTCACCCTCCCCACCGCATGTCTGTACATCAATTTTAACCATCCTCTAAACCTCTCACCATATCCCACCCGCTCTAGAACTCCCCACATAAAATCGTGCTCCACCCTATCAAACGCTTTATTAAAATCTAAAGCCAACATAATCCCCTCCTCTCCCGATGCCCTCAAATATTCCACCATCCCTTTAATATTCAGAATTGTGTCTGCAATATCCCTATCCGGCACACTGTAGGCTTGTGTTATTGGAACGATTGATTTTAAAGTATATTTTAGTCTGTTTGCAAAAACTTTCATTAACACCTTGTAGTCTGTATTCAGTAGTGTGATTGGCCTGTAGTTCCCCAGATCATCAGCCTGCCCCTTCTTGAAGATCAGAGTAATTATCCCCATTGTGAATGATTCTGGTACTGTCTGGCGTCTTTCCATTTCTCTAAAAACTGCATGTAAAATCGGCCCCATCAGTTCTTTAAACGCTTTGTAGAAATTGGCTGTTAGGCCATCACTACCAGGACTCCTATTCATACTCAAAGCAGCAATTGCCTGTTCTATTTCCTCTGCTGTGATGTCACTGTCACATTCATCCCTCTCCTCTTCTGTTACACTCACAGTCACACTCTCCAGCACATCTTTCATCACTCTCTCATCCACTCCCTCGCTAGTAAACATCCTCCCGTAAAAATCATGCACACCTCCCAAAATCCCCACTAGGTCTGTCTTCAACCCACCCCCCTCAGTCCTTACTCCCCTGATAAAACATTTCTGTTGTTTCTGTTTCTCCATCCTCAAAAAAAAACCAGTGTTCCTTTCCCCCTCTACGGCATATCTCGCCCTGCTCCGCACAATCGCACCTTCACATTTCATTCTCTCTATCTCCTTTAGTTCAGCATGACAGCTCACCACAGCTTCTTCACTTATAACCTCGGCAGCATTTAAACGTGTGATTTCTCTTCTAAGGAACTTTTCTCTCTCTTTCTTTTTGAAATTCCTCCTTGCTGCGTGTTTCATACTTATCTTCCTGATTCTTTTCTTTAAATTTTCCCATCCCTCTAACACCTCCCCACCATTCAACCATTGTGAGCTGTCATGCTGAATAATCTCTTTCATTCTTTTTTTAAAGTCACCATCCTCCAGTAGTTTGGCATTGAAATGCCACAAACCCCCTCCCTTACCCCCCTCCCTCCTACCCAGTTCAAGATGTACCGTTGTGTGGTCACTGAGACACGTAACCTTATATTCCATATTCATGACCAAATCATAATACTTTTCTTTTATCAAAATTAAATCAATACGGCTCTGTTTCAAACATTCATTCGACATTTGTGTTCTGGAGAACACTTTCCCCTCAGGATTCTTCTGCCTCCACACGTCCCACATATGATACTTCCTCATTATTTCACTCAGTATTCCTCTTGAGGCATCATTTCGAAATTTCCCACTGTCCCTGATGTCTAATCTACTCATCTTGACATTAAAATCCCCCAACACAAAATCACTGGTCCCCATAAAGCCTTCGTACTTCTGGAAAAAGAGTCCTCTCTCCCTCGAGTCATTTGGTGCATAAACATTTGCTAACGAAAAAGAAACTCCTCTAAATTCAAACAAAATCTTTATAAACCTCCCCCCATTGTCATTTTGCACAAGACTTGATTTTAGCCCCTCCTTCAACAAAATTGCCACCCCCCCCACATTGTCATCTTTCCTGCTCGCATACACCGAGCCCTTCCACATTGCCTTACAGGTGTCGATCATCCGTCCATCCCAGTGCGTCTCCTGTATGCAAATAATATCCGCTGCACATATATTCAACATTTTTTCCAGTTTGTCTGGGTTCTTCAGTCCGTTCGCATTCTGCGAAATTATGTGCAGGCCGCTCAACATTGAGGATAAATGAAAAAGGAAAAGTCCAAACACTGCTGTCATCCTAATCATTTATCCATGTCATCCCTCTCCCTTCCCTCCCCCCTCTTTCATCAATTTCTTTGTTTTAGTACCCTCACACAAGTCTGTGAGTTCAGCGCTCACCTCCCGCGAAGTCTTCCTTCTTTCTTTTATCCTTCCTCTCGTCTCGACGCTGCTCTGGCTGCGAGAGCGCCAGCTGCCAGCTCGCTCGATTCCTCGCCGTCCTCTCCTCCCTCTCTCTACCGCTTCCTCACTCCGTCCTCCCGCCGTCGTCGGTCGCTTGTCCTCATCCTCTCCCGACCCGTCCTCCTCGATCTCCTTCTCCGTCTCCATCTCGCTCTCATCCAACTCGTGCACGCCTTCCTCGATCTCATGCGCGCATCCCTCCAGCTGCTCCAGCCTGCGTTCTCCGCCCGCGCCATTCTCCGTCTTCTCTTTCTCCTCCTCCGCTCCCGTCTGCAAGCAGACGCAGGTGTCCTCCGCTCTCTTGCAGCCCCTGCACGTTTCCACCGTGCACTCGCGTGCGTAATGTCCATGTTTCTTACATTTGTGGCAGGTGAAATCAGGACACTCTCTTACAATGTGCCCCGGTTGGAGACAGAGCCTGCACACCCTTTCCTGCCGATCGTGCAGTACTCTAAAGTACTCTGCCCCTTCAATGGTCTCAAACTTGGTTGAGTATGGCAGAGACGTGACCGTGTCCGTGAATCTCACTTTTAAATATCTCGTACCATCAAAAACCTGCGTCCCCGCCCATTTCCGCCGTCTGATGTGGGATGCAGGCATTACTCCCCAATGTCTCAGCTTTTCAGTGATCTGTCCATCCGTTATATACACGGGCAGCATTAGGAAGGAAACAATCCTCGTGTCCTTTTCCACCTCAGACGCAATCACGTTTGACTGCCTTAATTTAAATCCATCCAGCAGTCTTGATTTCCCTTTGGGATTCCCCATCGAGATTTCCCACTTTTTTCCGCCTTTCTGCCTGCACCCCACCACACGTCCACATGTCCCATCAATAGCTTTGAGCAGCTCAATCGTTGTGATTTCATCCGGCCCCTCGATCTCCACCGTGACCACCAGCGCTCTGTCCTCCGCCTCCACTCCGCTCCTCTCTCCCTGCTTGTCTCTTTCATCCACCGCCATTTGCCGCGGACCTGCTCTCTCTCCGTCCACTTTGTCCGTCCGTCGTCTGCCTTCCATCGATCCATTCGTACCGTCCTTCTCCATTCTCCTATTCTCCACCTCCGCCGGCATCGCCGTCACCGATGCTGCCGACGGCCTCCTTCCGTCTCCCTGCATCGTCCTCTCGCTGCCAGCATTTGGCATGATCCTCTCCACCTCATCTCCTCTTTTATCCGCCATCTCCACCTTAAAGGTCTGGAGACTGACCCCCGTGCAGCGAAAAGCTGCCGGGGGGAGCCTTCTCTTTTCCACTGCTTCCTCTCTGCCTGTGTTCCACTCTCCACACTCCACAATCCACACCGACCGCGCCCTGCACACAATCACTGCCAGCTGCACCAGTGCCTCGTTAGCAAAGGGGCAGGTCCAGGCTGGTATGGCCGTAAGCTGAAGCTGCAGCTTGAAATACTTCTTATATGGAGTTGAAGATAAGTCATACAAAAAAGTCATTGATTTGTTGGTCATAATAATTTAGAAGCGCATATTTGTTGGAGTTAAAGTGCCTTAACCATGTGCAAAACACTTTAGGACGTGAGCTGTCGCTGTTACCACGTTGAAATATGTGTGGGTAGATTAAGCGAGAGCGCTCTCTGCTGGTTGAAAAAGCTTACAGCACCTGGTATTCCCAGGCGGTCTCCCATCCAAGTACTAACCAGGCCCGACCCTGCTTAGCTACCGAGATCAGACGAGATCGGGCGCATCCAGGCTGGTATGGCCGTAAGCAGAAGCTGCAGCTTGAAATACCTCTTATATGGAGTTGAAGATAAGTCATAGAATATAAGTCATTGATTTGTTGGTTTTATTTGTTGGAGTTAAAGTGCCTTAACCATGTGCAAAACACTTCAGGACGTGAGCTGTCACTGTTACCACGTTGAAATATGTGTGGGTAGATTAAGCGAGAGCGCTCTCTGCTGGTTGAAGAAGCTTACAGCACCTGGTATTCCCAGACGGTCTCCCATCCAAGTACTAACCAGGCCCGACCCTGCTTAGCTTCCGATATCAGACGAGATCGGGCGCATCCAGTCTGGTATGGCCGTAAGCAGAAGCTGCAGCTTGAAATACCTCTTATATGGAGTTGAAGATAAGTCATAGAATATAAGTCATTGATTTGTTGGTTTTATTTGTTGGAGTTAAAGTGCCTTAACCATGTGCAAAACACTTTAGGACGTGAGCTGTCGCTCTTACCACGTTGAAATATGTGTGGGTAGATTAAGCGAGAGCGCTCTCTGCTGGTTGAAAAAGCTTACAGCACCTGGTATTCCCAGGCGGTCTCCCATCCAAGTACTAACCAGGCCCGACCCTGCTTAGCTTCCGAGATCAGACGAGATCGGGCGCATCCAGGCTGGTATGGCCGTAAGCTGAAGCTGCAGCTTGAAATACCTCTTATATGGAGTTGAAGATAAGTCATATAATATAAGTCATTGATTTGTTGGTGATAATAATTTAGAAGCACTTATTTGTTGGAGTTAAAGTGCCTTTACCATGTGCAAAACACTTTAGGACGTGAGCTGTCGCTCTTACCACGTTGAAATATGTGTGGGTAGATTAAGCGAGAGCGCTCTCTGCTGGTTGAAAAAGCTTACAGCACCTGGTATTCCCAGGCGGTCTCCCATCCAAGTACTAACCAGGCCCGACCCTGCTTAGCTTCCGAGATCAGATGAGATCGGGCGCATCCAGGCTGGTATGGCCGTAAGCTGAAGCTGCAGCTTGAAATACCTCTTATATGGAGTTGAAGATAAGTCATAGAATATAAGTCATTGATTTGTTGGTTTTATTTGTTGGAGTTAAAGTGCCTTAACCATGTGCAAAACACTTCAGGACGTGAGCTGTCGCTGTTACCACGTTGAAATATGTGTGGGTAGATTAAGCGAGAGCGCTCTCTGCTGGTTGAAAAAGCTTACAGCACCTGGTATTCCCAGACGGTCTCCCATCCAAGTACTAACCAGGCCCGACCCTGCTTAGCTTCCGATATCAGACGAGATCGGGCGCATCCAGGCTGGTATGGCCGTAAGCAGAAGCTGCAGCTTGAAATACCTCTTATATGGAGTTGAAGATAAGTCATAGAATATAAGTCATTGATTTGTTGGTTTTATTTGTTGGAGTTAAAGTGCCTTAACCATGTGCAAAACACTTTAGGACGTGAGCTGTCGCTCTAACCACGTTGAAATATGTGTGGGTAGATTAAGCGAGAGCGCTCTCTGCTGGTTGAAAATGCTTACAGCACCTGGTATTCCCAGGCGGTCTCCCATCCAAGTACTAACCAGGCCCAACCCTGCTTGGCTTCCGAGATCAGACGAGATCGGGCGCATCCAGGCTGGTATGGCCGTAAGCTGAAGCTGCAGCTTGAAATACCTCTTATATGGAGTTGAAGATAAGTCATAGAATATAAGTCATTGATTTGTTGGTTTTATTTGTTGGAGTTAAAGTGCCTTAACCATGTGCAAAACACTTTAGGACGTGAGCTGTCGCTGTTACCACTTTGAAATATGTGTGGGTAGATTAAGCGAGAGCGCTCTCTGCTGGTTGAAAAAGCTTACAGCACCTGGTATTCCCAGGCGGTCTCCCATCCAAGTACTAACCAGGCCCGACCCTGCTTAGCTTCCGAGATCAGACAAGATCGGGCGCATCCAGGCTGGTATGGCCGTAAGCTGAAGCTGCAGCTTGAAATACCTCTTATATGGAGTTGAAGATAAGTCATAGAATATAAGTCATTGATTTGTTGGTTTTATTTGTTGGAGTTAAAGTGCCTTAACCATGTGCAAAACACTTTAGGACGTGAGCTGTCGCTGTTACCACTTTGAAATATGTGTGGGTAGATTAAGCGAGAGCGCTCTCTGCTGGTTGAAAAAGCTTACAGCACCTGGTATTCCCAGGCGGTCTCCCATCCAAGTACTAACCAGGCCCGACCCTGCTTAGCTTCCGAGATCAGACAAGATCGGGCGCATCCAGGCTGGTATGGCCGTAAGCAGAAGCTGCAGCTTAAAATACCTCTGATATGGAGTTGAAGATAAGTCATAGAATATAAGTCATTGATTTGTTGGTTTTATTTGTTGGAGTTAAAGTGCCTTAACCATGTGCAAAACACTTTAGGACGTGAGCTGTCGCTCTTACCACGTTGAAATATGTGTGGGTAGATTAAGCGAGAGCGCTCTCTGCTGGTTGAAAAAGCTTACAGCACCTGGTATTCCCAGACGGTCTCCCATCCAAGTACTAACCAGGCCCGACCCTGCTTAGCTTCCGATATCAGACGAGATCGGGCACATCCAGGCTGGTATGGCCGTAAGCAGAAGCTGCAGCTTGAAATACCTCTTATATGGAGTTGAAGATAAGTCATAGAATATAAGTCATTGATTTGTTGGTTTTATTTGTTGGAGTTAAAGTGCCTTAACCATGTGCAAAACACTTTAGGACGTGAGCTGTCGCTCTAACCACGTTGAAATATGTGTGGGTAGATTAAGCGAGAGCGCTCTCTGCTGGTTGAAAATGCTTACAGCACCTGGTATTCCCAGGCGGTCTCCCATCCAAGTACTAACCAGGCCCGACCCTGCTTAGCTTCCGAGATCAGACGAGATCGGGCGCATCCAGGCTGGTATGGCTGTTGGGCTCAGCCCATGTGAAAGTAGGAGGATGAATTCATACTATGTGTGATCTGAGAAAAATTACATTGCCATCAAATTCCAGCAAAGCCAGACCCGGCCTCCCCCCCTGGAGTTTATGGT
>NW_026906203.1:232500-242500 GCF_033807715.1 Cololabis saira | reverse complement strand
TTATTTGTTGGAGTTAAAGTGCCTTAACCATGTGCAAAACACTTTAGGACGTGAGCTGTCGCTCTTACCACGTTGAAATATGTGTGGGTAGATTAAGCGAGAGCGCTCTCTGCTGGTTGAAAAAGCTTACAGCACCTGGTATTCCCAGGCGGACTCCCATCCAAGTGCTAACCAGGCCCGACCCTGCTTAGCTTCCGAGATCAGATGAGATCGGGCGCATCCAGGCTGGTATGGCCGTAAGCAGAAGGTGCAGCTTGAAATACCTCTTATATGGAGTTGAAGATAAGTCATAGAATATAAGTCATTGATTTGTTGGTTTTATTTGTTGGAGTTAAAGTGCCTTAACCATGTGCAAAACACTTTAGGACGTGAGCTGTCGCTGTTACCACGTTGAAATATGTGTGGGTAGATTAAGCGAGAGCGTTCTCTGCTGGTTGAAAAAGCTTACAGCACCTGGTATTCCCAGGCGGTCTCCCATCCAAGTACTAACCAGGCCCGACCCTGCTTAGCTTCCGAGATCGGGTGCATCCAGGCTGGTACGGCCGTAAGCAGAAGCTGGAGCTTGAAATACCTCTGATATGGAGTTGAAGATAAGTCATAGAATATAAGTCATTGATTTGTTGGTTTTATTTGTTGGAGTTAAAGTGCCTTAACCATGTGCAAAACACTTTAGGACGTGAGCTGTCGCTGTTACCACGTTGAAATATGTGTGGGTAGATTAAGCGAGAGCGTTCTCTGCTGGTTGAAAAAGCTTACAGCACCTGGTATTCCCAGGCGGTCTCCCATCCAAGTACTAACCAGGCCCGACCCTGCTTAGCTTCCGAGATCAGACGAGATCGGGCGCATCCAGGCTGGTATGGCCGTAAGCTGAAGCTGCAGATTGAAATACCTCTTATATGGAGTTGAAGATAAGTCATATAATATAAGTCATTGATTTGTTGGTGATAATAATTTAGAAGCGCTTATTTGTTGGAGTTAAAGTGCCTTAACCATGTGCAAAAAACTTTAGGACGTGAGCTGTCGCCCTTACCACGTTGAAATATGTGTGGGTAGATTAAGCGAGACCGCTCTCTGCTGGTTGAAAAAGCTTACAGCACCTGGTATTTCCAGGCGGTCTCCCATCCAAGTACTAACCAGGCCCAACCCTGCTTGGCTTCCGAGATCAGACGAGATCGGGCGCATCCAGGCTGGTATGGCCGTAAGCAGAAGGTGCAGCTTGAAATACCTCTTATATGGAGTTGAAGATAAGTCATAGAATATAAGTCATTGATTTGTTTGTTTTATTTGTTGGAGTTAAAGTGCCTTAACCATGTGCAAAACACTTTAGGACGTGAGCTGTCGCTGTTACCACGTTGAAATATGTGTGGGTAGATTAAGCGAGAGCGTTCTCTGCTGGTTGAAAAAGCTTACAGCACCTGGTATTCCCAGGCGGTCTCCCATCCAAGTACTAACCAGGCCCGACCCTGCTTAGCTTCCGAGATCAGACGAGATCGGGCGCATCCAGGTTGGTATGGCCGTAAGCAGAAGCTGCAGCTTGAAATACCTCTGATATGGAGTTGAAGATAAGTCATAGAATATAAGTCATTGATTTGTTGGTTTTATTTGTTGGAGTTAAAGTGCCTTAACCATGTGCAAAACACTTTAGGACGTGAGCTGTCGCTGTTACCACGTTGAAATATGTGTGGGTAGATTAAGCGAGAGCGTTCTCTGCTGGTTGAAAAAGCTTACAGCACCTGGTATTCCCAGGCGGTCTCCCATCCAAGTACTAACCAGGCCCGACCCTGCTTAGCTTCCGAGATCAGACGAGATCGGGCGGATCCAGAATGGTATGGCCGTAAGCTGAAGCTGCAGATTGAAATACCTCTTATATGGAGTTGAAGATAAGTCATATAATATAAGTCATTGATTTGTTGGTGATAATAATTTAGAAGCGCTTATTTGTTGGAGTTAAAGTGCCTTAACCATGTGCAAAACACTTTAGGACGTGAGCTGTCGCCCTTACCACGTTGAAATATGTGTGGGTAGATTAAGCGAGACCGCTCTCTGCTGGTTGAAAAAGCTTACAGCACCTGGTATTCCCAGGCGGTCTCCCATCCAAGTACTAACCAGGCCCGACCCTGCTTAGCTTCCAAGATCAGACGAGATCGGGCGCATCCAGGCTGGTATGGCCGTAAGCTGAAGCTGCAGCTTGAAATACCTCTTATATGGAGTTGAAGATAAGTCATACAAAAAGGTCATTGATTTGTTGGTGATAATAATTTAGAAGCGCATATTTGTTGGAGTTAAAGTGCCTTAACCATGTGCAAAACACTTTAGGACGTGAGCTGTCGCTGTTACCACGTTGAAATATGTGTGGGTAGATTAAGCGAGAGCGCTCTCTGCTGGTTGAAAAAGCTTACAGCACCTGGTATTCCCAGGCGGTCTCCCATCCAAGTACTAACCAGGCCCGACCCTGCTTAGCTACCGAGATCAGACGAGATCGGGCGCATCCAGGCTGGTATGGCCGTAAGCAGAAGCTGCAGCTTGAAATACCTCTTATATGGAGTTGAAGATAAGTCATAGAATATAAGTCATTGATTTGTTGGTTTTATTTGTTGGAGTTAAAGTGCCTTAACCATGTGCAAAACACTTCAGGACGTGAGCTGTCACTGTTACCACGTTGAAATATGTGTGGGTAGATTAAGCGAGAGCGCTCTCTGCTGGTTGAAAATGCTTACAGCACCTGGTATTCCCAGGCGGTCTCCCATCCAAGTACTAACCAGGCCCGACCCTGCTTAGCTTCCGAGATCAGACGAGATCGGGCGCATCCAGGCTGGTATGGCAGTAAGCAGAAGCTGCTGCTTGAAATACCTCTTATATGGAGTTGAAGATAAGTCATATAATATAAGTCATTGATTTGTTGGTGATAATAATTTAGAAGCGCTTATTTGTTTGAGTTAAAGTGCCTTAACCATGTGAAAAACACTTTTGGACGTGAGCTGTCGCTGTTACCACGTTGAAATATGTGTGGGTAGATTAAGCGAGAGCGCTCTCTGCTGGTTGAAAATGCTTACAGCACCTGGTATTCCCAGGCGGTCTCCCATCCAAGTACTAACCAGGCCCGACCCTGCTTAGCTTCCGAGATCAGACGAGATCGGGCTCATCCAGGCTGGTATGGCCGTAAGCAGAAGCTGCAGCTTGAAATACCTCTTATATGGAGTTGAAGATAAGTCATAGAATATAAGTCATTGATTTGTTGGTTTTATTTGTTGGAGTTAAAGTGCCTTAACCATGTGCAAAACACTTTAGGACGTGAGCTGTCGCTGTTACCACATTGCAATATGTGTGGGCAGATTAAGCGAGAGCGCTCTCTGCTGGTTGAAAAAGCTTACAGCACCTGGTATTCCCAGGCGGTCTACCATCCAAGTACTAACCAGGCCCGACCCTGCTTAGCTTCAGAGATCAGACGAGATCGGGCGCATCCAGGCTGGTATGGCCGTAAGCAGAAGCTGCAGCTTGAAATACCTCTGATATGGAGTTGAAGATAAGTCATAGAATATAAGTCATTGATTTGTTGGTTTTATTTGTTGGAGTTAAAGTGCCTTAACCATGTGCAAAACACTTTAGGACGTGAGCTGTCGCTCTTACCACGTTGAAATATGTGTGGGTAGATTAAGCGAGAGCGCTCTCTGCTGGTTGAAAAAGCTTACAGCACCTGGTATTCCCAGGCGGTCTCCCATCCAAGTACTAACCAGGCCCGACCCTGCTTAGCTTCCGAGATCAGACGAGATCGGGCGCATCCAGGCTGGTATGGCCGTAAGCTGAAGCTGCAGCTTGAAACACCTCTTATATGGAGTTGAAGATAAGTCATAGAATATAAGTCATTGATTTGTTGGTTTTATTTGTTGGAGTTAAAGTGCCTTAACCATGTGCAAAACACTTCAGGACGTGGGCTGTCGCTGTTACCACGTTGAAATATGTTTGGGTAGATTAAGCGAGAGCGCTCTCTGCTGGTTGAAAAAGCTTACAGCACCTGGTATTCCCAGACGGTCTCCCATCCAAGTACTAACCAGGCCCGACCCTGCTTAGGTTCCGATATCAGACGAGATCGGGCGCATCTTTTTTTTTTGTCTTTTATTATGAAAATACATTTTCGTTAAAAAATATATTTTATATACATTCCTGCATACCAGACAAAAAATAAAACAATTTTTCTGCTACTTTTACACAAAGCCCTCTCTTCACTTTTTTATACTCTCCTATTTCAACAACAAAAAAAACAAAAAAAAACAAAAAAACAACTTATAATATTACAAACTTCAAACATATATCTCTATACACGCATGTGCAAAAATACACAAAAAACCATGTAACAAACCAGCAAAAAAAAACAAAACAGTACAACACATACCCCATACCCCTTATCACATGGAAGAAAACCTTCAATCACTCACTTCCGCTCCCCCAATCCCTCCACCCCCTCCCCCCCAATCCCATACCAATCTCTCCCTCTCGTCCACAGACACCAGCGTGTTCCCCCTCAAAAAGAGAGGGGCGAAACCTTCAATCCCACAGATGTATTTATAATTAATCTGTTTTTTCACTAAGCCCTTGAAAAACACCCAAATCGGTGCCACCCTCCCTTCAAACCGAGCCACATTCCTTCTGGCTTTGATGGCCCACCGTGCATGGCTCAGTAAAAATTTGCACAGCCCACTATTTTCCACCCTGCTCTTCTCCCAAATCCCAAATAACACAAATTTGTCCCACCCATCCTCCATCTCCCATTCCATGTTCAACTTGTCCACCATACAGGTTTTCAGTCTCTTAAAAAACGGCCGTAATCTCACGCACTCCACATACATGTGTCTAATATCCTCATCCTTCTCCTTACAGACATCACACATCCTCCCGACCTCCCTGTCAAACTGGTGCATGACCACATTCGTAAAAATCTTCCTATGTCGTAGTTTAAAATCATTATCCTCGGCTTCAATGCTGTTTTCTTTAATCTTCCATTTCCCCCACACTTGTTTTATGTTCAGAGTCCCATCTGCCCTGCACCAGTTCTCCAGGGAAGCCGGGAGTTTCACCACCTGTTTCACAAACATTCTGTATAGCTGTTTCACTTTCACTCCCTCCAAAGTCACCCATCCCCCCCCCCTCTCTATATACAACATCGGTACCCTCCCGGTCCTATTCACTACCACCTCTGTGTCTATTTTCTCCCTCCACCTTCCCGGTATGCTCTGTTTCACTAATTCGTAGTCCTTCCTTACCTGCTCTAAACTTATTCTATCATTGTATTCATGCACACATTCGTAAATGGCTGTAGCCGACAAAAAACCTGGCACCACTTCATACATGACATGTTTTATTTGCATGAGTCCCGCTTCCACAAAGTATTTTGGCTTTAGTGGCTGTTCTTCATGTTTGATGTTCCCGTTGCCAAACAATGGCACCTCTCTAATGGTCTCCAGATCTGTGCAGTCCCACCTCGCGTTTTTCAGCAGCTCTGCCTGTGCAGCCAGGATCTCTCTATAGAACTGCGGGAGTCCTGCCGTCAGGTAAGCGTTTGTCTGCATTAGCATTGCAAACTCATTTCCCAGCTTCCTCTTTAAAAAAAACCCCATCACCTTCTTCCAGCAGTGCTCTCCCTCCCCATACAAGAAAGCCCTCCCCCGTTTTATTCTTAAAGCCTTCTTTTTGCTCTCTATGTCAACTAATTTCAAACCTCCCTGCTCATACCCCCCAATCAAGGTTGCTCTCGCTATTCTACTTTTCTTCCCACCCCATATAAAACCCCCCATCAGTTCATTCAATTTCTTCACCACCCATTCTGGCACTTCTAGCACCTCCATTACATAAACCATTTTTGAAAACAAAAGACTATTCACCACCACCACCCGCCCTTTAACCGTCAGTCGCCTCAGCTTCCAAAAATTCAGCACCCTCTGTATTTTATTCAGTACCTCTGACCATGTTTCATCCCTCACCCTCTCCCCCTCCATCCCCACATATATCCCGAGAACCTTCATCCTGTGCTCCTGTACCTTGAATGGTACTCCCCCACTTGCCACTACCCCATTTAAAAACATGATTTCTGACTTTAACATATTTATTCTTGCACCTGATGCCTTCCCATATATTTCCACCAATTCCACCACCCTTTTTATACTTGCCATATCCCTTACAGTCACCGTTGTGTCATCCGCGTATTGCTGTATTTTACTAAGACCACCCCCACCTTGTACCTCAATCCCTCTTATTTCTCCATCCCTTTTAATCATACATGCCAAGGGCTCTGCCACCACCGTGTATAAGAGTGCTGACATCGGACACCCCTGCCTAACTGACCTCCCTAATTTGAAGACTTCCGTTAAAACACCATTCACTTTCACCCTCCCCACCGCATGTCTGTACATCAATTTTAACCATCCTCTAAACCTCTCACCATATCCCACCCGCTCTAGAACTCCCCACATAAAATCGTGCTCCACCCTATCAAACGCTTTATTAAAATCTAAAGCCAACATAATCCCCTCCTCTCCCGATGCCCTCAAATATTCCACCATCCCTTTAATATTCAGAATTGTGTCTGCAATATCCCTATCCGGCACACTGTAGGCTTGTGTTATTGGAACGATTGATTTTAAAGTATATTTTAGTCTGTTTGCAAAAACTTTCATTAACACCTTGTAGTCTGTATTCAGTAGTGTGATTGGCCTGTAGTTCCCCAGATCATCAGCCTGCCCCTTCTTGAAGATCAGAGTAATTATCCCCATTGTGAATGATTCTGGTACTGTCTGGCGTCTTTCCATTTCTCTAAAAACTGCATGTAAAATCGGCCCCATCAGTTCTTTAAACGCTTTGTAGAAATTGGCTGTTAGGCCATCACTACCAGGACTCCTATTCATACTCAAAGCAGCAATTGCCTGTTCTATTTCCTCTGCTGTGATGTCACTGTCACATTCATCCCTCTCCTCTTCTGTTACACTCACAGTCACACTCTCCAGCACATCTTTCATCACTCTCTCATCCACTCCCTCGCTAGTAAACATCCTCCCGTAAAAATCATGCACACCTCCCAAAATCCCCACTAGGTCTGTCTTCAACCCACCCCCCTCAGTCCTTACTCCCCTGATAAAACATTTCTGTTGTTTCTGTTTCTCCATCCTCAAAAAAAACCAGTGTTCCTTTCCCCCTCTACGGCATATCTCGCCCTGCTCCGCACAATCGCACCTTCACATTTCATTCTCTCTATCTCCTTTAGTTCAGCATGACAGCTCACCACAGCTTCTTCACTTATAACCTCGGCAGCATTTAAACGTGTGATTTCTCTTCTAAGGAACTTTTCTCTCTCTTTCTTTTTGAAATTCCTCCTTGCTGCGTGTTTCATACTTATCTTCCTGATTCTTTTCTTTAAATTTTCCCATCCCTCTAACACCTCCCCACCATTCAACCATTGTGAGCTGTCATGCTGAATAATCTCTTTCATTCTTTTTTTAAAGTCACCATCCTCCAGTAGTTTGGCATTGAAATGCCACAAACCCCCTCCCTTACCCCCCTCCCTCCTACCCAGTTCAAGATGTACCGTTGTGTGGTCACTGAGACACGTAACCTTATATTCCATATTCATGACCAAATCATAATACTTTTCTTTTATCAAAATTAAATCAATACGGCTCTGTTTCAAACATTCATTCGACATTTGTGTTCTGGAGAACACTTTCCCCTCAGGATTCTTCTGCCTCCACACGTCCCACATATGATACTTCCTCATTATTTCACTCAGTATTCCTCTTGAGGCATCATTTCGAAATTTCCCACTGTCCCTGATGTCTAATCTACTCATCTTGACATTAAAATCCCCCAACACAAAATCACTGGTCCCCATAAAGCCTTCGTACTTCTGGAAAAAGAGTCCTCTCTCCCTCGAGTCATTTGGTGCATAAACATTTGCTAACGAAAAAGAAACTCCTCTAAATTCAAACAAAATCTTTATAAACCTCCCCCCATTGTCATTTTGCACAAGACTTGATTTTAGCCCCTCCTTCAACAAAATTGCCACCCCCCCCACATTGTCATCTTTCCTGCTCGCATACACCGAGCCCTTCCACATTGCCTTACAGGTGTCGATCATCCGTCCATCCCAGTGCGTCTCCTGTATGCAAATAATATCCGCTGCACATATATTCAACATTTTTTCCAGTTTGTCTGGGTTCTTCAGTCCGTTCGCATTCTGCGAAATTATGTGCAGGCCGCTCAACATTGAGGATAAATGAAAAAGGAAAAGTCCAAACACTGCTGTCATCCTAATCATTTATCCATGTCATCCCTCTCCCTTCCCTCCCCCCTCTTTCATCAATTTCTTTGTTTTAGTACCCTCACACAAGTCTGTGAGTTCAGCGCTCACCTCCCGCGAAGTCTTCCTTCTTTCTTTTATCCTTCCTCTCGTCTCGACGCTGCTCTGGCTGCGAGAGCGCCAGCTGCCAGCTCGCTCGATTCCTCGCCGTCCTCTCCTCCCTCTCTCTACCGCTTCCTCACTCCGTCCTCCCGCCGTCGTCGGTCGCTTGTCCTCATCCTCTCCCGACCCGTCCTCCTCGATCTCCTTCTCCGTCTCCATCTCGCTCTCATCCAACTCGTGCACGCCTTCCTCGATCTCATGCGCGCATCCCTCCAGCTGCTCCAGCCTGCGTTCTCCGCCCGCGCCATTCTCCGTCTTCTCTTTCTCCTCCTCCGCTCCCGTCTGCAAGCAGACGCAGGTGTCCTCCGCTCTCTTGCAGCCCCTGCACGTTTCCACCGTGCACTCGCGTGCGTAATGTCCATGTTTCTTACATTTGTGGCAGGTGAAATCAGGACACTCTCTTACAATGTGCCCCGGTTGGAGACAGAGCCTGCACACCCTTTCCTGCCGATCGTGCAGTACTCTAAAGTACTCTGCCCCTTCAATGGTCTCAAACTTGGTTGAGTATGGCAGAGACGTGACCGTGTCCGTGAATCTCACTTTTAAATATCTCGTACCATCAAAAACCTGCGTCCCCGCCCATTTCCGCCGTCTGATGTGGGATGCAGGCATTACTCCCCAATGTCTCAGCTTTTCAGTGATCTGTCCATCCGTTATATACACGGGCAGCATTAGGAAGGAAACAATCCTCGTGTCCTTTTCCACCTCAGACGCAATCTCGTTTGACTGCCTTAATTTAAATCCATCCAGCAGTCTTGATTTCCCTTTGGGATTCCCCATCGAGATTTCCCACTTTTTTCCGCCTTTCTGCCTGCACCCCACCACACGTCCACATGTCCCATCAATAGCTTTGAGCAGCTCAATCGTTGTGATTTCATCCGGCCCCTCGATCTCCACCGTGACCACCAGCGCTCTGTCCTCCGCCTCCACTCCGCTCCTCTCTCCCTGCTTGTCTCTTTCATCCACCGCCATTTGCCGCGGACCTGCTCTCTCTCCATCCACTTTGTCCGTCCGTCGTCTGCCTTCCATCGATCCATTCGTACCGTCCTTCTCCATTCTCCTATTCTCCACCTCCGCCGGCATCGCCGTCACCGATGCTGCCGACGGCCTCCTTCCGTCTCCCTGCATCGTCCTCTCGCTGCCAGCATTTGGCATGATCCTCTCCACCTCATCTCCTCTTTTATCCGCCATCTCCACCTTAAAGGTCTGGAGACTGACCCCCGTGCAGCGAAAAGCTGCCGGGGGGAGCCTTCTCTTTTCCACTGCTTCCTCTCTGCCTGTGTTCCACTCTCCACACTCCACAATCCACACCGACCGCGCCCTGCACACAATCACTGCCAGCTGCACCAGTGCCTCGTTAGCAAAGGGGCAGGTCCAGGCTGGTATGGCCGTAAGCAGAAGCTGCAGCTTGAAATACCTCTTATATGGAGTTGAAGATAAGTCATAGAATATAAGTTATTGATTTGTTGGTTTTATTTGTTGGAGTTAAAGTGCCTTAACCATGTGCAAAACACTTTAGGACGTGAGCTGTCGCTCTTACCACGTTGAAATATG
>NW_026906203.1:220000-222500 GCF_033807715.1 Cololabis saira | reverse complement strand
TGCAGCTTGAAATACCTCTGATATGGAGTTGAAGATAAGTCATAGAATATAAGTCATTGATTTGTTGGTTTTGTTTGTTGGAGTTAAAGTGCCTTAACCATGTGCAAAACACTTTAGGACGCGAGCTGTCGCTCTTACCACGTTAAAATATGTGTGGGTAGATTAAGCGAGAGCGCTCTCTGCTGGTTGAAAAAGCTTACAGCACCTGGTATTCCCAGGCGGTCTCCCATCCAAGTACTAACCAGGCCCGATCCTGCTTAGCTTCCGAGATCAGACGAGATCGGGCGCATCCAGGCTGGTATGGCCGTAAGCTGAAGCTGCAGCTTGAAATACTTCTTATATGGAGTTGAAGATAAGTCATATAATACAAGTCATTGATTTGTTGGTGATAATAATTTAGAAGCGCTTATTTGTTGGAGTTAAAGTGCCTTTAACCATGTGCAAAACACTTTAGGACGTGAGCTTTCGCTGTTACCACGTTAAAATATGTGTGGGTAGATTAAGCGAGAGCGCTCTCTGCTGGTTGAAAAAGCTTACAGCACCTGGTATTCCCAGGCGGTCTCCCATCCAAGTACTAACCAGGCCCGACCCTGCTTAGCTTCCGAGATCAGACAAGATCGGGCGCATCCAGGCTGGTATGGCCGTAAGCAGAAGCTGCAGCTTGAAATACCTCTTATATGGAGTTGAAGATAAGTCATATAATATAAGTCATTGATTTGTTGGTGATAATAATTTAGAAGCGCTTATTTGTTGGAGTTAAAGTGCCTTAACCATGTGCAAAACACTTTAGGACGTGGGCTGTCGCTGTTACCACGTTGAAATATGTGTGGGTAGATTAAGCGAGAGCGCTCTCTGCTGGTTGAAAAAGCTTACAGCACCTGGTATTCCCAGGCGGTCTCCCATCCAAGTACTAACCAGGCCCGACCCTGCTTAGCTTCCGAGATCAGATGAGATCGGGCACATCCAGGCTGGTATGGCCGTAAGCAGAAGCTCCTCTTGGAAATACCTCTTATATGGAGTTGAAGATAAGTCATAGAATATAAGTCATAGATTTGTTGGTTTTATTTGTTGGAGTTAAAGTGCCTTAACCATGTGCAAAACACTTTAGGACGTGAGCTGTCGCTGTTACCACGTTGAAATATGTGTGGGTAGATTAAGCGAGAGCGTTCTCTGCTGGTTGAAAAAGCTTACAGCACCTGGTATTCCCAGGCGGTCTCCCATCCAAGTACTAACCAGGCCCGACCCTGCTTAGCTTCCGAGATCAGACGAGATCGGGCGCATCTAGGCTGGTATGGCCGTAAGCAGAAGCTGCAGCTTGAAATACCTCTTATATGGAGTTCAAGATAAGTCATAGAATATAAGTAATTGATTTGTTGGTTTTATTTGTTGGAGTTAAAGTGCCTTAACCATGTGCAAAACACTTTAGGACGTGAGCTGTCGCTTTTACCACGTTGAAATATGTGTGGGTAGATTAAGCGAGAGCGTTCTCTGCTGGTTGAAAAAGCTTACAGCACCTGGTATTCCCAGGCGGTCTCCCATCCAAGTACTAACCAGGCCCGACCCTGCTTAGCTTCCGAGATCAGACGAGATCGGGCGCATCCAGGCTGGTATGGCCGTAAGCAGAATCTGCTGCTTGAAATACCTCTTATATGGAGTTGAAGATAAGTCATAGAATATAAGTCATTGATTTGTTGGTTTTATTTGTTGGAGTTAAAGTGCCTTAACCATGTGCAAAACACTTTAGGACGTGAGCTGTCGCTGTTACCACGTTTAAATATTTGTGGGTAGATTAAGCGAGAGCGCTCTCTGCTGGTTGAAAAAGCTTACAGCACCTGATATTCCCAGGCGGTCTCCCATCCAAGTACTAACCAGGCCCGACCCTGCTTAGCTTCCGAGATCAGACGAGATCGGGAGCATCCAGGCTGGTGTGGCCGTAAGCAGAAGCTGCAGCTTGAAATACCTCTTATATGGAGTTGAAGATAAGTATATAATACAAGTCATTGATTTGTTGGTGATAATAATTTAGAAGCGCTTATTTGTTGGAGTTAAAGTGCCTTAACCATGTGCAAAACACTTTAGGACGTGAGCTGTCGCTGTTACCACGTTGAAATATGTGTGGGTAGATTAAGCGAGAGCGCTCTCTGCTGGTTGAAAAGGCTTACAGCACCTGGTATTCCCAGGCGGTCTCCCATCCAAGTACTAACCAGGCCCGACCCTGCTTAGCTTCCGAGATCAGACGAGATCGGGCGCATCCAGGCTGGTATGGCCGTAAGCTGAAGCTGCAGCTTGAAATACCTCTTATATGGAGTTGAAGATAAGTCATATAATATAAGTCTTGATTTGTTGGTGATAATAATTTAGAAGCGCATATTTTTTGGAGTTAAAGTGCCTTAACCATGTGCAAAACACTTTAAGACGGGAGATGTCGCTGTTACCACGTTGAAATATGTGTGGGTAGATTAAGCGAGAGCGCTCTCTGCTGGTTGAAAAAGCTTACAGC
>NW_026906203.1:192500-217500 GCF_033807715.1 Cololabis saira | reverse complement strand
TTGAAGTGCCTTAACCATGTGCAAAACACTTTAGGACGTGAGCTGTCGCTGTTACCACATTGAAATATGTGTGGGCAGATTAAGCGAGAGCGCTCTCTGCTGGTTGAAAAAGCTTACAGCACCTGGTATTCCCAGGCGGTCTACCATCCAAGTACTAACCAGGCCCGACCCTGCTTAGCTTCCGAGATCAGATGAGATCGGGCGCATCCAGGCTGGTATGGCCGTAAGCAGAAGCTGCAGCTTGAAATACCTCTTATATGGAGTTGAAGATAAGTCATATAATATTAGTCATTGATTTGTTGGTGATAATAATTTAGAAGCGCTTATTTGTTGGAGATAAAGTGCCTTAACCATGTGCAAAACACTTTAGGACGTGAGCTGTCGCTGTTACCACGTTGAAATATATGTGGGTAGATTAAGCGAGAGCGTTCTCTGCTGGTTGAAAAAGGTTACAGCACCTGGTATTCCCAGGTGGTCTCCCATCCAAGTACTAACCAGGCCCGACCCTGCTTAGCTTCCGAGATCAGACGTGATCGGGGGCATCCAGGCTGGTATGGCCGTAAGCAGAAGCTGCAGCTTGAAATACCTCTTATATGGAGTTGAAGATAAGTCATAGAATATAAGTCATTGATTTGTTGGTTTTATTTGTTGGAGTTAAAGTGCCTTAACCATGTGCAAAACACTTTAGGACGTGAGCTGTCGCTGTTACCACGTTGAAATATGTGTGGGTAGATTAAGCGAGAGCGCTCTCTGCTGGTTGAAAATGCTTACAGCACCTGGTATTCCCAGGCGGTCTCCCATCCAAGTACTAACCAGGCCCGACCCTGCTTAGCTTCCGAGATCAGACGAGATCGGGCGCATCCAGGCTGGTATGGCCGTAAGCAGAATCTGCTGCTTGAAATAACTCTTATATGGAGTTGAAGATAAGTCATAGAATATAAGTCATTGATTTGTTGGTTTTATTTGTTGGAGTTAAAGTGCCTTAACCATGTGCAAAACACTTTAGGACGTGAGCTGTCGCTGTTACCACGTTGAAATATGTGTGGGTAGATTAAGCGAGAGCGCTCTCTGCTGGTTGAAAATGCTTACAGCACCTGGTATTCCCAGGCGTTCTCCCATCCAAGTACTAACCAGGCCCGACCCTGCTTAGCTTCCGAGATCAGACAAGATCGGGCGCATCCAGGCTGGTATGGCCGTAAGCAGAAGCTGCTGCTTGAAATACCTCTTATATGGAGTTGAAGATAAGTCATATAATATAAGTCATTGATTTGTTGGTGATAATAATTTAGAAGCGCTTATTTGTTGGAGTTAAAGTGCCTTAACCATGTGAAAAACACTTTTGGACGTGAGCTGTCGCTGTTACCACGTTGAAATATGTGTGGGTAGATTAAGCGAGAGCGCTCTCTGCTGGTTGAAAAAGCTTACAGCACCTGGTATTCCCAGGCGGTCTCCCATACAAGTACTAACCAGGCCCGACCCTGCTTAGCTTCCAAGATCAGACGAGATCTGGCGCATCCAGGCTGGTATGGCCGTAAGCAGAAGCTGCAGCTTGAAATACCTCTTATATGTAGTTGAAGATAAGTCATAGAATATAAGTCATTGATTTGTTGGTTTTATTTGTTGGAGTTAAAGTGCCTTAACCATGTGCAAAACACTTTTGGACGTGAGCTGTCGCTCTTACCACGTTGAAATATGTGTGGGTAGATTAAGCGAGAGCGCTCTCTGCTGGTTGAAAAAGCTTAAAGCACCTGGTATTCCCAGGCGGTCTCCCATCCAAGTACTAACCAGGCCCGACCCTGCTTAGCTTCCGAGATCAGACGAGATCGGGCGCATCCAGGCTGGTATGGCCGTAAGCAGAAGCTGCAGCTTGAAATACCTCTTATATGGAGTTGAAGATAAGTCATAGAATATAAGTAATTGATTTGTTGGTTTTATTTGTTGGAGTTAAAGTGCCTTAACCATGTGCAAAACACTTTAGGACGTGAGCTGTCGCTGTTACCACGTTGAAATATGTGTGGGTAGATTAAGCGAGAGCGCTCTCTGCATGTTGAAAAAGCTTACAGCACCTGGTATTCCCAGGCTGTCTCCCATCCAAGTACTAACCAGGCCCGACCCTGCTTAGCTTCCGAGATCAGACGAGATCGGGCGCATCCAGGCTGGTATGGCCGTTAGCAGAAGCTGCAGCTTGAAATACCTCTTATATGGAGTTGAAGATAAGTCATATAATATAAGTCATTGATTTGTTGGTGATAATAATTTAGAAGCGCTTATTTGTTGGAGTTAAAGTGCCTTAACCATGTGCAAAACACTTTAGGACGTGAGCTTTCGCTGTTACCACGTTGAAATATATGTGGTTAGATTAAGCGAGAGCGTTCTCTGCAGGTTGAAAAAGCTTACAGCACCTGGTATTCCCAGGCGGTCTCCCATCCAAGTACTAACCAGGCCCCACCCTGCCTAGCTTCCGAGATCAGACGAGATCGGGCGCATCCAGGCTGGTATGGCAGTAAGCAGAAGCTGCAGCTTGAAATACCTCTTGTATGGAGTTGAAGATAAGTCATAGAATATAAGTCATTGATTTGTTGGTTTTATTTGTTGGAGTTAAAGTGCCTTAACCATGTGCAAAACACTTTAGGACGTGAGCTGTCGCTGTTACCACGTTGAAATATGTGTGGGTAGATTAAGCGAGAGCGTTCTCTGCTGGTTGAAAAAGCTTACAGCACCTGGTATTCCCAGGCGGTCTCCCATCCAAGTACTAACCAGGCCCGACCCTGCTTAGCTTCCGAGATCAGACGAGATCGGGCGCATCCAGGCTGGTATGGCCGTAAGCAGAAGCTGCTGCTTGAAATACCTCTTATATGGAGTTGAAGATAAGTCATAGAATATAAGTCATTGATTTGTTGGTTTTATTTGTTGGAGTTAAAGTGCCTTAACCATGTGCAAAACACTTTAGGACGTGAGCTGTCGCTGTTACCACGTTGAAATATGTGTGGGTAGATTAAGCGTGAGCGCTCTCTGCTGGTTGAAAAAGCTTACAGCACCTGGTATTCCCAGGCGGTCTCCCATCCAAGTACTAACAAGGCCCGACCCTGCTTAGCTTCCGAGAATAGACGAGATCGGGCGCATCCAGGCTGGTATTGCCGTAAGCAGAAGCTGCAGCTTGAAATACCTCTTATATGGAGTTGAAGATAAGTCATATAATATAAGTCATTGATTTGTTGGTGATAATAATTTAGAAGCGCTTATTTGTTGGAGTTAAAGTGCCTTAACCATGTGCAAAACACTTTAGGACGTGAGCTGTCGCTGTTACCACGTTGAAATATGTGTGGGTAGATTAAGCGTGAGCGCTCTCTGCTGGTTGAAAAAGCTTACAGCACCTGGTATTCCCAGGCGGTCTCCCATCCAAGTACTAACCAGGCCCGACCCTGCTTAGCTTCCCAGATCAGACGAGATCGGGCGCATCCAGGCTGGTATGGCCATAAGCAGAAGCTGCAGCTTGAAATACCTCTGATATGGAGTTGAAGATAAGTCATAGAATATAAGTCATTGATTTGTTGGTTTTATTTGTTGGAGTTAAAGTGCCTTAACCATGTGCAAAACACTTTAGGACGTGAGCTGTCGCTGTTACCACGTTGAAATATGTGTGGGTAGATTAAGCGAGAGCGCTCTCTGCTGGTGGAAAAAGCTTACAGCACCTGGTATTCCCAGGCGGTCTCCCATCCAAGTACTAACTAGGCCCGACCCTGCTTAGCTTCCGAGATCAGATGAGATCGGGCGCATCCAGGCTGGTATGGCCGTAAGCTGAAGCTGCATCTTGAAATACCTCTTATATGGAGTTGAAGATAAGTCATATAATATAAGTCATTGATTTGTTGGTGATAATAATTTAGAAGCGCTTATTTGTTGGAGTTAAAGTGCCTTAACCATGTGCAAAACACTTTAGGACGTGAGCTGTCGCTGTTACCACGTTGAAATATGTGTGGGTAGATTAAGCGAGAGCGCTCTCTGCTGGTTGAAAAAGCTTACAGCACCTGGTATTCCCAGGCGGTCTCCCATCCAAGTACTAACCAGGCCCGACCCTGCTTAGCTTCCGAGATCAGAGGAGATCGGGCGCATCCAGGCTGGTATGGCCGTAAGCAGAAACTGCAGCTTGAAATACCTCTTATATGGAGTTGAAGATAAGTCATAGAATATAAGTCATTGATTTGTTGGTTTTATTTGTTGGAGTTAAAGTGCCTTAACCATGTGCAAAACACTTTAGGACGTGAGCTGTCGCTGTTACCACGTTGAAATATGTGTGGGTAGATTAAGCGAGAGCGCTCTCTGCTGGTTGAAAAAGCTTACAGCACCCTGTATTCCCAGGCGGTCTCCCATCCAAGTACTAACCAGGTCCGACCCTGCTTAGCTTCCGAGATCAGATGAGACTGGACGCATCCAGGCTGGTATGGCCGTAAGCTGAAGCTGCAGCTTGAAATACCTCTTGTATGGAGTTGAAGATAAGTCATAGAATATAAGTCATAGATTTGTTGGTTTTATTTGTTGGAGTTAAAGTGCCTTAACCATGTGCAAAACACTTTAGGACGTGAGCTGTCGCTGTTACCACGTTGAAATATGTGTGGGTAGATTAAGCGTGAGCGCTCTCTGCTGGTTGAAAAAGCTTACAGCACCTGGTATTCCCAGGCGGTCTCCCATCCAAGTACTAACAAGGCCCGACCCTGCTTAGCTTCCGAGATCAGACGAGATCGGGCGCATCCAGGCTGGTATGGCCGTAAGCAGAAGCTGCAGCTTGAAATACCTCTTATATGGAGTTGAAGATAAGTCATAGAATATAAGTCATTGATTTGTTGGTTTTATTTGTTGGAGTTAAAGTGCCTTAACCATGTGCAAAACACTTTAGGACGTGAGCTGTCGCTGTTACCACGTTGAAATATGTGTGGCTAGATTAAGCGAGACCGTTCTCTGCTGGTTGAAAAAGCTTACAGCACCTGGTATTCCCAGGCGGTCTCCCATCCAAGTACTAACCAGGCCCGACCCTGCTTAGCTTCTGAGATCAGACGAGATCGGGCGCATCCAGGCTGGTATGGCCGTAAGCAGAAGCTGCAGCTTGAAATACTTCTTATATGGAGTTGAAGATAAGTATATAATACAAGTCATTGATTTGTTGGTGATAATAATTTAGAAGCGCTTATTTGTTGGAGTTAAAGTGCCTTAACCATGTGCAAAACACTTTAGGACGTGAGCTGTCGCTGTTACCACGTTGAAATATGTGTGGGTAGATTAAGCGAGAGCGCTCTCTGCTGGTTGAAAAAGCTTACAGCACCTGGTATTCCCAGGCGGTCTCCCATCCAAGTACTAACCAGGCCCGACCCTGCTTAGCTTCCGAGATCAGACGAGATCGGGCGCATCCAGGCTGGTATGGCCGTAAGCAGAAGCTGCTGCTTGAAATACCTCTTATATGGAGTTGAAGATAAGTCATAGAATATAAGTCATTGATTTGTTGGTTTTATTTGTTGGAGTTAAAGTGCCTTAACCATGTGCAAAACACTTTAGGACGTGAGCTGTCGCTGTTACCACGTTGAAATATGTGTGGGTAGATTAAGCGTGAGCGCTCTCTGCTGGTTGAAAAAGCTTACAGCACCTGGTATTCCCAGGCGGTCTCCCATCCAAGTACTAACCAGGCCCGACCCTGCTTAGCTTCCGAGATCAGACGAGATCGGGCGCATCCAGGCTGGTATGGCCGTAAGCAGAAGCTGCAGCTTGAAATACCTCTGATATGGAGTTGAAGATAAGTCATAGAATATAAGTCATTGATTTGTTGGTTTTATTTGTTGGAGTTAAAGTGCCTTAACCATGTGCAAAACACTTTAGGACATGAGCTGTCGCTGTTACCACGTTGAAATATGTGTGGGTAGATTAAGCGAGAGCGCTCTCTGCTGGTTGAAAAAGCTTACAGCACCTGGTATTCCCAGGCGGTCTCCCATCCAAGTACTAACCAGGCCCGACCCTGCTTAGCTTCCGAGATCAGACGAGATCGGGCACATCCAGGCTGGTATGGCCGTAAGCTGAAGCTGCAGCTTGAAATACCTCTTATATGGAGTTGAAGATAAGTCATATAATATAAGTCATTGATTTGTTGGTGATAATAATTTAGAAGCGCTTATTTGTTGGAGTTAAAGTGCCTTAACCATGTGCAAAACACTTTAGGACGTGAGCTGTCGCTGTTACCACGTTGAAATATGTGTGGGTAGATTAAGCGAGAGCGCTCTCTGCTGGTTGAAAAAGCTTACAGCACCTGGTATTCCCAGGCGGTCTCCCATCCAAGTACTAACCAGGCCCGACCCTGCTTAGCTTCCGAGATCAGACGAGATCGGGCGCATCCAGGCTGGTATGGCCGTAAGCAGAAGCTGCAGCTTGAAATACCTCTTATATGGAGTTGAAGATAAGTCATAGAATATAAGTCATTGATTTGTTGGTTTTATTTGTTGGAGTTAAAGTGCCTTAACCATGTGCAAAACACTTTAGGACGTGAGCTGTCGCTGTTACCACGTTGAAATATGTGTGGGTAGATTAAGCGAGAGCGCTCTCTGCTGGTTGAAAAAGCTTACAGCACCTGGTATTCCCAGGCGGTCTCCCATCCAAGTACTAACCAGGCCCGACCCTGCTTAGCTTCCGAGATCAGACGAGATCGGGCGCATCCAGGCTGGTATGGCCGTAAGCTGAAGTTGCAGCTTGAAATACCTCTTATATGGAGTTGAAGATAAGTCATATAATATAAGTCATTGATTTGTTGGTGATAATAATTTAGAAGCGCTTATTTGTTGGAGTTAAAGTGCCTTAACCATGTGCAAAACACTTTAGGACGTGAGCTGTCGCTGTTACCACGTTGAAATATGTGTGGGTAGATTAAGCGAGAGCGCTCTCTGCTGGTTGAAAAAGCTTACAGCACCTGGTATTCCCAGGCGGTCTTCCATCCAAGTACTAACGAGGCCCGACCCTGCTTAGCTTCCGAGATCAGACGAGATCGGGCGCATCCAGGCTGGTATGGCCGTAAGCAGAAGCTGCTGCTTGAAATACCTCTTATATGGAGTTGAAGATAAGTCATAGAATATAGTCATTGATTTGTTGGTTTTATTTGTCGGAGTTAAAGTGCCTTAACCATGTGCAAAACACTTTAGGACGTGAGCTGTCGCTGTTACCACGTTGAAATATGTGTGGGTAGATTAAGCGAGAGCGCTCTCTGCTGGTTGAAAAAGCTTACAGCACCTGGTATTCCCAGGCGGTCTCCCATCCAAGTACTAACCAGGCCCGACCCTGCTTAGCTTCCGAGATCAGACGAGATCGGGCGCATCCAGGCTGGTATGGCCGTAAGCAGAAGCTGCTGCTTGAAATACCTCTTATATGGAGTTGAAGATAAGTCATATAATATTGTCATTGATTTGTTGGTGATAATAATTTAGAAGCGCTTATTTGTTGGAGTTAAAGTGCCTTAACCATGTGAAAAACACTTTTGGACGTGAGCTGTCGCTGTTACCACGTTGAAATATGTGTGGGTAGATTAAGCGAGAGCGCTCTCTGCTGGTTGAAAATGCTTACAGCACCTGGTATTCCCAGGCGGTCTCCCATCCAAGTACTAACCAGGCCCGACCCTGCTTAGCTTCCGAGATCAGACGAGATCGGGCGCATCCAGGCTGGTATGGCCGTAAGCAGAAGCAGCAGCTTGAAATACCTCTTATATGGAGTTGAAGATAAGTCATAGAATATAAGTCATTTATTTGTTGGTTTTATTTGTTTGGAATTAAAGTGCCTTAACCATGTGCAAAACACTTTAGGACGTGAGCTGTCGCTGTTACCACGTTGAAATATGTGTGGGTAGATTAAGCGAGAGCGTTCTCTGCTGGTTGAAAAAGCTTACAGCACCTGGTATTCCCAGGCGGTCTCCCATCCAAGTACTAACCAGGCCCGACCCTGCTTAGCTTCCGAGATCAGACGAGATCGGGCGCATCCAGGCTGGTATGGCCGTAAGCAGAATCTGCTGCTTGAAATACCTCTTATATGGAGTTGAAGATAAGTCGAAGAATATAAGTCATTGATTTGTTGGTTTTATTTGTTGGAGTTAAAGTGCCTTAACCATGTGCAAAACACTTTAGGACGTGAGCTGTCGCTGTTACCACGTTGAAATATGTGTGGGTAGATTAAGCGTGAGCGCTCTCTGCTGGTTGAAAAAGCTTACAGCACCTGGTATTCCCAGGCGGTCTCCCATCCAAGTACTAACAAGGCCTGACCCTGCTTAGCTTCCGAGATCAGACAAGATCGGGCGCATCCAGGCTGGTATGGCCGTAAGCAGAAGCTGCAGCTTGAAATACCTCTGATATGGAGTTGAAGATAAGTCATAGAATATAAGTCATTGATTTGTTGGTTTTATTTGTTGGAGTTAAAGTGCCTTAACCATGTGCAAAACACTTTAGGACGTGAGCTGTCGCTCTTACCACGTTGAAATATGTGTGGGTAGATTAAGCGAGAGCGCTCTCTGCTGGTTGAAAAAGCTTACAGCACCTGGTATTCCCAGGCGGTCTCCCATCCAAGTACTAACCAGGCCCGACCCTGCTTAGCTTCCGAGATCAGACGAGATCGGGCGCATCCAGGCTGGTATGGCCGTAAGCTGAAGCTGCAGCTTGAAATACTTCTTATATGGAGTTGAAGATAAGTATATAATACAAGTCATTGATTTGTTGGTGATAATAATTTAGAAGCGCTTATTTGTTGGAGTTAAAGTGCCTTAACGATGTGCAAAACACTTTAGGACGTGACCTGTCGCTGTTACCACGTTGAAATATGTGTGGGTAGATTAAGCGAGAGCGCTCTCTGCTGGTTGAAAAAGCTTACAGCACCTGGTATTCCCAGGCTGTCTCCCATCCAAGTACTAACCAAGCCCGACCCTGCTTAGCTTCCGAGATCAGACGAGATCGGGCGCATCCAGGCTGGTATGGCCGTAAGCTGAAGCTGAAGCTGCAGCTTGAAATACCTCTTATATGGAGTTGAAGATAAGTCATATGATATAAGTCATTGATTTGTTGGTTTTATTTGTTGGAGTTAAAGTGCCTTAACCATATGCAAAACACTTTAGGACGTGAGCTGTCGCTGTTACCACGTTGAAATATGTGTGGCTAGATTAAGCGAGACCGTTCTCTGCTGGTTGAAAAAGCTTACAGCACCTGGTATTCCCAGGCTGTCTCCCATCCAAGTACTAACCAGGCCCGACCCTGCTTAGCTTCTGAGATCAGACGAGATCGGGCGCATCCAGGCTGGTATGGGCGTAAGCAGAAGCTGCAGCTTGAAATACCTCTGATATGAAGTTGAAGATAAGTCATAGAATATAAGTCATTGAATTGTTGGTTTTATTTGTTGGAGTTAAAGTGCCTTAACCATGTGCAAAAGACTTTAGGACGTGAGCTGTCGCTCTTACCACGTTGAAATATGTGTGGGTAGATTAAGCGAGAGCGCTCTCTGCTGGTTGAAAAAGCTTACAACACCTGGTATTCCCAGGCGGTCTCCCATCCAAGTACTAACCAGGCCCGACCCTGCTTAGCTTCTGAGATCAGACGAGATCGGGCGCATCCAGGCTGGTATGGCCGTAAGCTGAAGCTGCAGCTTGAAATACTTCTTAAATGGAGTTGAAGATAAGTATATAATACAAGTCATTGATTTGTTGGTGATAATAATTTAGAAGCGCTTATTTGTTGGAGTTAAAGTGCCTTAACCATGTGCAAAACACTTTAGGATGTGAGCTGTCGCTGTTACCACGTTGAAATATGTGTGGGTAGATTAAGCGAGAGCGCTCTCTGCTGGTTGAAAATGCTTACAGGACCTGGTATTCCCAGGCGGTCTCCCATCCAAGTACTAACCAGGCCCGACCCTGCTTAGCTTCCGAGATCAGACGAGATCGGGCGCATCCAGGCTGGTATGGCCGTAAGCAGAATCTGCTGCTTGAAATACCTCTTATATGGAGTTGAAGATAAGTCATAGCATATAAGTCATTGATTTGTTGGTTTTATTTGTTGGAGTTAAAGTGCCTTAACCATGTGCAAAACCCTTTAGGACGTGAGCTGACGCTGTTACCACGTTGAAATATGTGTGGGTAGATTAAGCGAGAGCGCTCTCTGCTGGTTGAAAAAGCTTACAGCACCTGATATTCCCAGGCGGTCTCCCATCCAAGTACTAACCAGGCCCGACCCTGCTTAGCTTCCGAGATCAGACGAGATCGGGCGCATCCAGGCTGGTATGGCCGTAAGCTGAAGCTGCAGCTTGAAATACCTCTTATATGGAGTTGAAGATAAGTCATAGAATATAAGTCATTGATTTGTTGGTTTTATTTGTTGGAGTTAAAGTGCCTTAACCATGTGCAAAACACTTTAGGACGTGAGCTGTCGCTGTTACCACGTTGAAATATGTGTGGGTAGATTAAGCGAGAGCGCTCTCTGCTGGTTGAAAAAGCTTACAGCACCTGATATTCCCAGGCGGTCTCCCATCCAAGTACTAACCAGGCCCGACCCTGCTTAGCTTCCGAGATCAGACGAGATCGGGCGCATCCAGGCTGGTATGGCCGTAAGCTGAAGCTGCAGCTTGAAATACCTCTTATATGGAGTTGAAGATAAGTCATATAATATAAGTCATTGATTTGTTGGTGATAATAATTTAGAAGCGCTTATTTGTTGGAGTTAAAGTGCCTTAACCATGTGCAAAACACTTTAGGACGTGAGCTGTCGCTGTTACCACGTTGAAATATGTGTGGGTAGATTAAGCGAGAGCGCTCTCTGCTGGTTGAAAATGCTTACAGCACCTGGTATTCCCAGGCGGTCTCCCATCCAAGTACTAACCAGGCCCGACCCTGCTTAGCTTCCGTGATCAGACGAGATCGGGCGCATCCAGCCTGGTATGGCCATAAGCTGAAGCTGCAGCTTGAAATACTTCTTATATGGAGTTGAAGATAAGTCATATAATACAAGTCATTGATTTGTTGGTGATAATAATTTAGAAGCGCTTATTTGTTGGAGTTAAAGTGCCTTAACCATGTGCAAAACACTTTAGGACGTGAGCTGTCGCTGTTACCACGTTGAAATATGTGTAGGTAGATTAAGCGAGAGCGCTCTCTGCTGGTTGAAAATGCTTACAGCACCTGGTATTCCGAGGCGGTCTCCCATCCAAGTACTAACCAGGCCCGACCCTGCTTAGCTTCCGAGATCAGACGAGATCGGGCGCATCCAGGCTGGTATGGCCGTAAGCAGAATCTGCTGCTTGAAATACCTCTTATATGGAGTTGAAGATAAGTCATAGAATATAAGTAATTGATTTGTTGGTTTTATTTGTTGGAGTTAAAGTGCCTTAACCATGTGCAAAACACTTTAGGACGTGAGCTGTCGCTGTTACCACGTTGAAATATGTGTGGGTAGATTAAGCGAGAGCGCTCTCTGCATGTTGAAAAAGCTTACAGCACCTGGTATTCCCAGGCTGTCTCCCATCCAAGTACTAACCAGGCCCGACCCTGCTTAGCTTCCGAGATCAGACGAGATCGGGCGCATCCAGGCTGGTATGGCCGTTAGCAGAAGCTGCAGCTTGAAATACCTCTTATATGGAGTTGAAGATAAGTCATATAATATAAGTCATTGATTTGTTGGTGATAATAATTTAGAAGCGCTTATTTGTTGGAGTTAAAGTGCCTTAACCATGTGCAAAACACTTTAGGACGTGAGCTTTCGCTGTTACCACGTTGAAATATATGTGGTTAGATTAAGCGAGAGCGTTCTCTGCAGGTTGAAAAAGCTTACAGCACCTGGTATTCCCAGGCGGTCTCCCATCCAAGTACTAACCAGGCCCCACCCTGCCTAGCTTCCGAGATCAGACGAGATCGGGCGCATCCAGGCTGGTATGGCAGTAAGCAGAAGCTGCAGCTTGAAATACCTCTTGTATGGAGTTGAAGATAAGTCATAGAATATAAGTCATTGATTTGTTGGTTTTATTTGTTGGAGTTAAAGTGCCTTAACCATGTGCAAAACACTTTAGGACGTGAGCTGTCGCTGTTACCACGTTGAAATATGTGTGGGTAGATTAAGCGAGAGCGTTCTCTGCTGGTTGAAAAAGCTTACAGCACCTGGTATTCCCAGGCGGTCTCCCATCCAAGTACTAACCAGGCCCGACCCTGCTTAGCTTCCGAGATCAGACGAGATCGGGCGCATCCAGGCTGGTATGGCCGTAAGCAGAAGCTGCTGCTTGAAATACCTCTTATATGGAGTTGAAGATAAGTCATAGAATATAAGTCATTGATTTGTTGGTTTTATTTGTTGGAGTTAAAGTGCCTTAACCATGTGCAAAACACTTTAGGACGTGAGCTGTCGCTGTTACCACGTTGAAATATGTGTGGGTAGATTAAGCGTGAGCGCTCTCTGCTGGTTGAAAAAGCTTACAGCACCTGGTATTCCCAGGCGGTCTCCCATCCAAGTACTAACAAGGCCCGACCCTGCTTAGCTTCCGAGAATAGACGAGATCGGGCGCATCCAGGCTGGTATGGCCGTAAGCAGAAGCTGCAGCTTGAAATACCTCTTATATGGAGTTGAAGATAAGTCATATAATATAAGTCATTGATTTGTTGGTGATAATAATTTAGAAGCGCTTATTTGTTGGAGTTAAAGTGCCTTAACCATGTGCAAAACACTTTAGGACGTGAGCTGTCGCTGTTACCACGTTGAAATATGTGTGGGTAGATTAAGCGTGAGCGCTCTCTGCTGGTTGAAAAAGCTTACAGCACCTGGTATTCCCAGGCGGTCTCCCATCCAAGTACTAACCAGGCCCGACCCTGCTTAGCTTCCCAGATCAGACGAGATCGGGCGCATCCAGGCTGGTATGGCCATAAGCAGAAGCTGCAGCTTGAAATACCTCTGATATGGAGTTGAAGATAAGTCATAGAATATAAGTCATTGATTTGTTGGTTTTATTTGTTGGAGTTAAAGTGCCTTAACCATGTGCAAAACACTTTAGGACGTGAGCTGTCGCTGTTACCACGTTGAAATATGTGTGGGTAGATTAAGCGAGAGCGCTCTCTGCTGGTGGAAAAAGCTTACAGCACCTGGTATTCCCAGGCGGTCTCCCATCCAAGTACTAACTAGGCCCGACCCTGCTTAGCTTCCGAGATCAGATGAGATCGGGCGCATCCAGGCTGGTATGGCCGTAAGCTGAAGCTGCATCTTGAAATACCTCTTATATGGAGTTGAAGATAAGTCATATAATATAAGTCATTGATTTGTTGGTGATAATAATTTAGAAGCGCTTATTTGTTGGAGTTAAAGTGCCTTAACCATGTGCAAAACACTTTAGGACGTGAGCTGTCGCTGTTACCACGTTGAAATATGTGTGGGTAGATTAAGCGAGAGCGCTCTCTGCTGGTTGAAAAAGCTTACAGCACCTGGTATTCCCAGGCGGTCTCCCATCCAAGTACTAACCAGGCCCGACCCTGCTTAGCTTCCGAGATCAGAGGAGATCGGGCGCATCCAGGCTGGTATGGCCGTAAGCAGAAGCTGCAGCTTGAAATACCTCTTATATGGAGTTGAAGATAAGTCATAGAATATAAGTCATTGATTTGTTGGTTTTATTTGTTGGAGTTAAAGTGCCTTAACCATGTGCAAAACACTTTAGGACGTGAGCTGTCGCTGTTACCACGTTGAAATATGTGTGGGTAGATTAAGCGAGAGCGCTCTCTGCTGGTTGAAAAAGCTTACAGCACCCTGTATTCCCAGGCGGTCTCCCATCCAAGTACTAACCAGGTCCGACCCTGCTTAGCTTCCGAGATCAGATGAGACTGGACGCATCCAGGCTGGTATGGCCGTAAGCTGAAGCTGCAGCTTGAAATACCTCTTGTATGGAGTTGAAGATAAGTCATAGAATATAAGTCATAGATTTGTTGGTTTTATTTGTTGGAGTTAAAGTGCCTTAACCATGTGCAAAACACTTTAGGACGTGAGCTGTCGCTGTTACCACGTTGAAATATGTGTGGGTAGATTAAGCGTGAGCGCTCTCTGCTGGTTGAAAAAGCTTACAGCACCTGGTATTCCCAGGCGGTCTCCCATCCAAGTACTAACAAGGCCCGACCCTGCTTAGCTTCCGAGATCAGACGAGATCGGGCGCATCCAGGCTGGTATGGCCGTAAGCAGAAGCTGCAGCTTGAAATACCTCTTATATGGAGTTGAAGATAAGTCATAGAATATAAGTCATTGATTTGTTGGTTTTATTTGTTGGAGTTAAAGTGCCTTAACCATGTGCAAAACACTTTAGGACGTGAGCTGTCGCTGTTACCACGTTGAAATATGTGTGGCTAGATTAAGCGAGACCGTTCTCTGCTGGTTGAAAAAGCTTACAGCACCTGGTATTCCCAGGCGGTCTCCCATCCAAGTACTAACCAGGCCCGACCCTGCTTAGCTTCTGAGATCAGACGAGATCGGGCGCATCCAGGCTGGTATGGCCGTAAGCAGAAGCTGCAGCTTGAAATACTTCTTATATGGAGTTGAAGATAAGTATATAATACAAGTCATTGATTTGTTGGTGATAATAATTTAGAAGCGCTTATTTGTTGGAGTTAAAGTGCCTTAACCATGTGCAAAACACTTTAGGACGTGAGCTGTCGCTGTTACCACGTTGAAATATGTGTGGGTAGATTAAGCGAGAGCGCTCTCTGCTGGTTGAAAAAGCTTACAGCACCTGGTATTCCCAGGCGGTCTCCCATCCAAGTACTAACCAGGCCCGACCCTGCTTAGCTTCCGAGATCAGACGAGATCGGGCGCATCCAGGCTGGTATGGCCGTAAGCAGAAGCTGCTGCTTGAAATACCTCTTATATGGAGTTGAAGATAAGTCATAGAATATAAGTCATTGATTTGTTGGTTTTATTTGTTGGAGTTAAAGTGCCTTAACCATGTGCAAAACACTTTAGGACGTGAGCTGTCGCTGTTACCACGTTGAAATATGTGTGGGTAGATTAAGCGTGAGCGCTCTCTGCTGGTTGAAAAAGCTTACAGCACCTGGTATTCCCAGGCGGTCTCCCATCCAAGTACTAACCAGGCCCGACCCTGCTTAGCTTCCGAGATCAGACGAGATCGGGCGCATCCAGGCTGGTATGGCCGTAAGCAGAAGCTGCAGCTTGAAATACCTCTGATATGGAGTTGAAGATAAGTCATAGAATATAAGTCATTGATTTGTTGGTTTTATTTGTTGGAGTTAAAGTGCCTTAACCATGTGCAAAACACTTTAGGACATGAGCTGTCGCTGTTACCACGTTGAAATATGTGTGGGTAGATTAAGCGAGAGCGCTCTCTGCTGGTTGAAAAAGCTTACAGCACCTGGTATTCCCAGGCGGTCTCCCATCCAAGTACTAACCAGGCCCGACCCTGCTTAGCTTCCGAGATCAGACGAGATCGGGCACATCCAGGCTGGTATGGCCATAAGCTGAAGCTGCAGCTTGAAATACCTCTTATATGGAGTTGAAGATAAGTCATATAATATAAGTCATTGATTTGTTGGTGATAATAATTTAGAAGCGCTTATTTGTTGGAGTTAAAGTGCCTTAACCATGTGCAAAACACTTTAGGACGTGAGCTGTCGCTGTTACCACGTTGAAATATGTGTGGGTAGATTAAGCGAGAGCGCTCTCTGCTGGTTGAAAAAGCTTACAGCACCTGGTATTCCCAGGCGGTCTCCCATCCAAGTACTAACCAGGCCCGACCCTGCTTAGCTTCCGAGATCAGACGAGATCGGGCGCATCCAGGCTGGTATGGCCGTAAGCAGAAGCTGCAGCTTGAAATACCTCTTATATGGAGTTGAAGATAAGTCATAGAATATAAGTCATTGATTTGTTGGTTTTATTTGTTGGAGTTAAAGTGCCTTAACCATGTGCAAAACACTTTAGGACGTGAGCTGTCGCTGTTACCACGTTGAAATATGTGTGGGTAGATTAAGCGAGAGCGCTCTCTGCTGGTTGAAAAAGCTTACAGCACCTGGTATTCCCAGGCGGTCTCCCATCCAAGTACTAACCAGGCCCGACCCTGCTTAGCTTCCGAGATCAGACGAGATCGGGCGCATCCAGGCTGGTATGGCCGTGAGCTGAAGTTGCAGCTTGAAATACCTCTTATATGGAGTTGAAGATAAGTCATATAATATAAGTCATTGATTTGTTGGTGATAATAATTTAGAAGCGCTTATTTGTTGGAGTTAAGGGCCTTAACCATGTGCAAAACACTTTAGGACGTGAGCTGTCGCTGTTACCACGTTGAAATTTGTGTGGGTAGATTAAGCGAGAGGGCTCTCTGCTGGTTGAAAAAGCTTACAGCACCTGGTATTCCCAGGCGGTCTCCCATCCAAGTACTAACCAGGCCCGACCCTGCTTAGCTGTCGAGATCAGACGAGATCGGGCGCATCCAGGCTGGTATGGCCGTAAGCAGAAGCTGCAGCTTGAAATACCTCTTGTATGGAGTTGAAGATAAGTCATAGAATATAAGTCATTGATTTGTTGGTTTTATTTGTTGGAGTTAAAGTGCCTTAACCATGTGCAAAACACTTTAGGACGTGAGCTGTCGCTGTTACCACGTTGAAATATGTGTGGGTAGATTAAGCGAGAGCGTTCTCTGCTGGTTGAAAATGCTTACAGCACCTGGTATTCCCAGGCGGTCTCCCATCCAAGTACTAACCAGGCCCGACCCTGCTTAGCTTCTGAGATCAGACGAGATCGGGCGCATCCACGCTGGTATGGCCGTGAGCTGAAGCTGCAGCTTGAAATACCTCTTATATGGAGTTGAAGATAAGTCATATAATATAAGTCATTGATTTGTTGGTGATAATAATTTAGAAGCGCTTATTTGTTGGAGTTAAAGTGCCTCAACCATGTGCAAAAAACTTTAGGACGTGAGCTGTCGCTGTTACCACGTTGAAATTTGTGTGGGTAGATTAAGCGAGAGCGCTCTCTGCTGGTTGAAAAAGCTTACAGCACCTGGTATTCCCAGGCGGTCTTCCATCCAAGTACTAACGAGGCCCGACCCTGCTTAGCTTCCGAGATCAGACGAGATCGGGCGCATCCAGGCTGGTATGGCCGTAAGCAGAAGCTGCTGCTTGAAATACCTCTTATATGGAGTTGAAGATAAGTCATAGAATATAGTCATTGATTTGTTGGTTTTATTTGTCGGAGTTAAAGTGCCTTAACCATGTGCAAAACACTTTAGGACGTGAGCTGTCGCTGTTACCACGTTGAAATATGTGTGGGTAGATTAAGCGAGAGCGCTCTCTGCTGGTTGAAAAAGCTTACAGCACCTGGTATTCCCAGGCGGTCTCCCATCCAAGTACTAACCAGGCCCGACCCTGCTTAGCTTCCGAGATCAGATGAGATCGGGCGCATCCAGGCTGGTATGGCCGTAAGCTGAAGTTGCAGCTTGAAATACCTCTTATATGGAGTTGAAGATAAGTCATATAATATAAGTCATTGATTTGTTGGTGATAATAATTTAGAAGCGTTTATTTGTTGGAGTTAAAGTGCCTTAACCATGTGAAAAACACTTTTGGACGTGAGCTGTCGCTGTTACCACGTTGAAATATGTGTGGGTAGATTAAGCGAGAGCGCTCTCTGCTGGTTGAAAATGCTTACAGCACCTGGTATTCCCAGGCGGTCTCCCATCCAAGTACTAACCAGGCCCGACCCTGCTTAGCTTCCGAGATCAGACGAGATCGGGCGCATCCAGGCTGGTATGGCCGTAAGCAGAAGCTGCTGCTTGAAATACCTCTTATATGGAGTTGAAGATAAGTCATATAATATTGTCATTGATTTGTTGGTGATAATAATTTAGAAGCGCTTATTTGTTGGAGTTAAAGTGCCTTAACCATGTGAAAAACACTTTTGGACGTGAGCTGTCGCTGTTACCACGTTGAAATATGTGTGGGTAGATTAAGCGAGAGCGCTCTCTGCTGGTTGAAAATGCTTACAGCACCTGGTATTCCCAGGCGGTCTCCCATCCAAGTACTAACCAGGCCCGACCCTGCTTAGCTTCCGAGATCAGACGAGATCGGGCGCATCCAGGCTGGTATGGCCGTAAGCAGAAGCAGCAGCTTGAAATACCTCTTATATGGAGTTGAAGATAAGTCATAGAATATAAGTCATTTATTTGTTGGTTTTATTTGTTTGGAATTAAAGTGCCTTAACCATGTGCAAAACACTTTAGGACGTGAGCTGTCGCTGTTACCACGTTGAAATATGTGTGGGTAGATTAAGCGAGAGCGTTCTCTGCTGGTTGAAAAAGCTTACAGCACCTGGTATTCCCAGGCGGTCTCCCATCCAAGTACTAACCAGGCCCGACCCTGCTTAGCTTCCGAGATCAGACGAGATCGGGCGCATCCAGGCTGGTATGGCCGTAAGCAGAATCTGCTGCTTGAAATACCTCTTATATGGAGTTGAAGATAAGTCGAAGAATATAAGTCATTGATTTGTTGGTTTTATTTGTTGGAGTTAAAGTGCCTTAACCATGTGCAAAACACTTTAGGACGTGAGCTGTCGCTGTTACCACGTTGAAATATGTGTGGGTAGATTAAGCGTGAGCGCTCTCTGCTGGTTGAAAAAGCTTACAGCACCTGGTATTCCCAGGCGGTCTCCCATCCAAGTACTAACAAGGCCTGACCCTGCTTAGCTTCCGAGATCAGACGAGATCGGGCGCATCCAGGCTGGTATGGCCGTAAGCAGAAGCTGCAGCTTGAAATACCTCTGATATGGAGTTGAAGATAAGTCATAGAATATAAGTCATTGATTTGTTGGTTTTATTTGTTGGAGTTAAAGTGCCTTAACCATGTGCAAAACACTTTAGGACGTGAGCTGTCGCTCTTACCACGTTGAAATATGTGTGGGTAGATTAAGCGAGAGCGCTCTCTGCTGGTTGAAAAAGCTTACAGCACCTGGTATTCCCAGGCGGTCTCCCATCCAAGTACTAACCAGGCCCGACCCTGCTTAGCTTCCGAGATCAGACGAGATCGGGCGCATCCAGGCTGGTATGGCCGTAAGCTGAAGCTGCAGCTTGAAATACTTCTTATATGGAGTTGAAGATAAGTATATAATACAAGTCATTGATTTGTTGGTGATAATAATTTAGAAGCGCTTATTTGTTGGAGTTAAAGTGCCTTAACGATGTGCAAAACACTTTAGGACGTGACCTGTCGCTGTTACCACGTTGAAATATGTGTGGGTAGATTAAGCGAGAGCGCTCTCTGCTGGTTGAAAAAGCTTACAGCACCTGGTATTCCCAGGCTGTCTCCCATCCAAGTACTAACCAAGCCCGACCCTGCTTAGCTTCCGAGATCAGACGAGATCGGGCGCATCCAGGCTGGTATGGCCGTAAGCTGAAGCTGAAGCTGCAGCTTGAAATACCTCTTATATGGAGTTGAAGATAAGTCATATGATATAAGTCATTGATTTGTTGGTTTTATTTGTTGGAGTTAAAGTGCCTTAACCATATGCAAAACACTTTAGGACGTGAGCTGTCGCTGTTACCACGTTGAAATATGTGTGGCTAGATTAAGCGAGACCGTTCTCTGCTGGTTGAAAAAGCTTACAGCACCTGGTATTCCCAGGCTGTCTCCCATCCAAGTACTAACCAGGCCCGACCCTGCTTAGCTTCTGAGATCAGACGAGATCGGGCGCATCCAGGCTGGTATGGGCGTAAGCAGAAGCTGCAGCTTGAAATACCTCTGATATGAAGTTGAAGATAAGTCATAGAATATAAGTCATTGAATTGTTGGTTTTATTTGTTGGAGTTAAAGTGCCTTAACCATGTGCAAAAGACTTTAGGACGTGAGCTGTCGCTCTTACCACGTTGAAATATGTGTGGGTAGATTAAGCGAGAGCGCTCTCTGCTGGTTGAAAAAGCTTACAACACCTGGTATTCCCAGGCGGTCTCCCATCCAAGTACTAACCAGGCCCGACCCTGCTTAGCTTCTGAGATCAGACGAGATCGGGCGCATCCAGGCTGGTATGGCCGTAAGCTGAAGCTGCAGCTTGAAATACTTCTTAAATGGAGTTGAAGATAAGTATATAATACAAGTCATTGATTTGTTGGTGATAATAATTTAGAAGCGCTTATTTGTTGGAGTTAAAGTGCCTTAACCATGTGCAAAACACTTTAGGACGTGAGCTGTCGCTGTTACCACGTTGAAATATGTGTGGGTAGATTAAGCGAGAGCGCTCTCTGCTGGTTGAAAATGCTTACAGGACCTGGTATTCCCAGGCGGTCTCCCATCCAAGTACTAACCAGGCCCGACCCTGCTTAGCTTCCGAGATCAGACGAGATCGGGCGCATCCAGGCTGGTATGGCCGTAAGCAGAATCTGCTGCTTGAAATACCTCTTATATGGAGTTGAAGATAAGTCATAGCATATAAGTCATTGATTTGTTGGTTTTATTTGTTGGAGTTAAAGTGCCTTAACCATGTGCAAAACCCTTTAGGACGTGAGCTGACGCTGTTACCACGTTGAAATATGTGTGGGTAGATTAAGCGAGAGCGCTCTCTGCTGGTTGAAAAAGCTTACAGCACCTGATATTCCCAGGCGGTCTCCCATCCAAGTACTAACCAGGCCCGACCCTGCTTAGCTTCCGAGATCAGACGAGATCGGGCGCATCCAGGCTGGTATGGCCGTAAGCTGAAGCTGCAGCTTGAAATACCTCTTATATGGAGTTGAAGATAAGTCATAGAATATAAGTCATTGATTTGTTGGTTTTATTTGTTGGAGTTAAAGTGCCTTAACCATGTGCAAAACACTTTAGGACGTGAGCTGTCGCTGTTACCACGTTGAAATATGTGTGGGTAGATTAAGCGAGAGCGCTCTCTGCTGGTTGAAAAAGCTTACAGCACCTGATATTCCCAGGCGGTCTCCCATCCAAGTACTAACCAGGCCCGACCCTGCTTAGCTTCCGAGATCAGACGAGATCGGGCGCATCCAGGCTGGTATGGCCGTAAGCTGAAGCTGCAGCTTGAAATACCTCTTATATGGAGTTGAAGATAAGTCATATAATATAAGTCATTGATTTGTTGGTGATAATAATTTAGAAGCGCTTATTTGTTGGAGTTAAAGTGCCTTAACCATGTGCAAAACACTTTAGGACGTGAGCTGTTGCTGTTACCACGTTGAAATATGTGTGGGTAGATTAAGCGAGAGCGCTCTCTGCTGGTTGAAAATGCTTACAGCACCTGGTATTCCCAGGCGGTCTCCCATCCAAGTACTAACCAGGCCCGACCCTGCTTAGCTTCCGAGATCAGATGAGATCGGGCGCATCCAGGCTGGTATGGCCGTAAGCAGAAGCTAGTGCTTGAAATACCTCTTATATGGAGTTGAAGATAAGTCATATAATATAAGTCATTGATTTGTTGGTGATAATAATTTAGAAGTGTTTATTTGTTGGAGTTAAAGTGCCTTAACCATGTGAAAAACACTTTTGGACGTGAGCTGTCGCTGTTACCACGTTGAAATATGTGTGGGTAGATTAAGCGAGAGCGATCTCTGCTGGTTGAAAATACTTACAGCACCTGGTATTCCCAGGCGGTCTCCCATCCAAGTACTAACCAGGCCCGACCCTGCTTAGCTTCCGAGATCAGACGAGATCGGGCGCATCCAGGCTGGTATGGCCGTAAGCAGAAGCAGCAGCTTGAAATACCTCTTATATGGAGTTGAAGATAAGTCATAGAATATAAGTCATTTATTTGTTGGTTTTATTTGTTTGGAATTAAAGTGCCTTAACCATGTGCAAAACACTTTAGGACGTGAGCTGTCGCTGTTACCACGTTGAAATATGTGTGGGTAGATTAAGCGAGAGCGTTCTCTGCTGGTTGAAAAAGCTTACAGCACCTGGTATTCCCAGGCGGTCTCCCATCCAAGTACTAACCAGGCCCGACCCTGCTTAGCTTCCGAGATCAGACGAGATCGGGCGCATCCAGGCTGGTATGGCCGTAAGCAGAATCTGCTGCTTGAAATACCTCTTATATGGAGTTGAAGATAAGTCATAGAATATAAGTCATTGATTTCTTGGTGATAAGAATTTAGAAGCGCTTATTTGTTGGAGTTAAAGTGCCTTAACCATGTGCAAAACACTTTAGGACATGAGCTGTCGCTGTTACCACGTTGAAATTTGTTTGGGTAGATTAAGCGAGAGCGCTCTCTGCTGGTTGAAAATGCTTACAGCACCTGGTATTCCCAGGCGGTCTCCCATCCAAGTACTAACCAGGCCCGACCCTGCTTAGCTTCCGAGATCAGACGAGATCGGGCGCATCCAGGCTGGTATGGCCGTAAGCAGAAGCTGCAGCTTGAAATACCTCTTATATGGAGTTGAAGATAAGTCATAGAATATAAGTCATTGATTTGTTGGTTTTATTTGTTGGAGTTAAAGTGCCTTAACCATGTGCAAAACACTTTAGGACGTGAGCTGTCGCTCTTACCACGTTGAAATATGTGTGGGTAGATTAAGCGAGAGCGCTCTTGCTGGTTGAAAGAGCTTACAGCACCTGGTATTCCCAGGCGGTCTCCCATTCAAGTACTAACCAGGCCCGACCCTGCTTAGCTTCCGAGATCAGACGAGATCGGGCGCATCCAGGCTGGTATGGCCGTAAGCTGAAGCTGCAGCTTGAAATACTTCTTATATGGAGTTGAAGATAAGTATATAATACAAGTCATTGATTTGTTGGTGATAATAATTTAGAAGCGCTTATTTGTTGGAGTTAAAGTGCCTTAACCATGTGCAAAACACTTTAGGACGTGAGCTGTCGCTGTTACCACGTTGAAATATGTGTGGGTAGATTAAGCGAGAGCGCTCTCTGCTGGTTGAAAAAGCTTACAGCACCTGGTATTCCCAGGCGGTCTCCCATCCAAGTACTAACCAGGCCCGACCCTGCTTAGCTTCCGAGATCAGATGAGATCGGGCGCATCCAGGCTGGTATGGCCGTAAGCTGAAGTTGCAGCTTGAAATACCTCTTATATGGAGTTGAAGATAAGTCATATAATATAAGTCATTGATTTGTTGGTGATAATAATTTAGAAGCACTTATTTGTTGGAGTTAAAGTGCCTTAACCATGTGCAAAACACTTTAGGACATGAGCTGTCGCTGTTACCACGTTGAAATATTTGTGGGTAGATTAAGCGAGAGCGCTCTCTGCTGGTTGAAAAAGCTTACAGCACCTGGTATTCCCAGGCGGTCTCCCATCCAAGTACTAACCAGGCCCGACCCTGCTTAGCTTCCGAGATCAGACGAGATCGGGTGCATCCAGGCTGGTATGGCCGTAAGCAGAAGCTGCAGCTTGAAATACCTCTTATATGGAGTTGAAGATAAGTCATAGAATATAAGTCATTGATTTGTTGGTTTTATTTGTTGGAGTTAAAGTGCCTTAACCATGTGCAAAACACTTTAGGACGTGAGCTGTTGCTGTTACCACGTTGAAATATGTGTGGGTAGATTAAGCGAGAGCGCTCTCTGCTGGTTGAAAATGCTTACAGCACCTGGTATTCCCAGGCGGTCTCCCATCCAAGTACTAACCAGGCCCGACCCTGCTTAGCTTCCGAGATCAGATGAGATCGGGCGCATCCAGGCTGGTATGGCCGTAAGCAGAAGCTAGTGCTTGAAATACCTCTTATATGGAGTTGAAGATAAGTCATATAATATAAGTCATTGATTTGTTGGTGATAATAATTTAGAAGCGTTTATTTGTTGGAGTTAAAGTGCCTTAACCATGTGAAAAACACTTTTGGACGTGAGCTGTCGCTGTTACCACGTTGAAATATGTGTGGGTAGATTAAGCGAGAGCGATCTCTGCTGGTTGAAAATACTTACAGCACCTGGTATTCCCAGGCGGTCTCCCATCCAAGTACTAACCAGGCCCGACCCTGCTTAGCTTCCGAGATCAGACGAGATCGGGCGCATCCAGGCTGGTATGGCCGTAAGCAGAAGCAGCAGCTTGAAATACCTCTTATATGGAGTTGAAGATAAGTCATAGAATATAAGTCATTTATTTGTTGGTTTTATTTGTTTGGAATTAAAGTGCCTTAACCATGTGCAAAACACTTTAGGACGTGAGCTGTCGCTGTTACCACGTTGAAATATGTGTGGGTAGATTAAGCGAGAGCGTTCTCTGCTGGTTGAAAAAGCTTACAGCACCTGGTATTCCCAGGCGGTCTCCCATCCAAGTACTAACCAGGCCCGACCCTGCTTAGCTTCCGAGATCAGACGAGATCGGGCGCATCCAGGCTGGTATGGCCGTAAGCAGAATCTGCTGCTTGAAATACCTCTTATATGGAGTTGAAGATAAGTCATAGAATATAAGTCATTGATTTCTTGGTGATAAGAATTTAGAAGCGCTTATTTGTTGGAGTTAAAGTGCCTTAACCATGTGCAAAACACTTTAGGACATGAGCTGTCGCTGTTACCACGTTGAAATTTGTGTGGGTAGATTAAGCGAGAGCGCTCTCTGCTGGTTGAAAATGCTTACAGCACCTGGTATTCCCAGGCGGTCTCCCATCCAAGTACTAACCAGGCCCGACCCTGCTTAGCTTCCGAGATCAGACGAGATCGGGCGCATCCAGGCTGGTATGGCCGTAAGCAGAAGCTGCAGCTTGAAATACCTCTTATATGGAGTTGAAGATAAGTCATAGAATATAAGTCATTGATTTGTTGGTTTTATTTGTTGGAGTTAAAGTGCCTTAACCATGTGCAAAACACTTTAGGACGTGAGCTGTCGCTGTTACCACGTTGAAATATGTGTGGGTAGATTAAGCGTGAGCGCTCTCTGCTGGTTGAAAAAGCTTACAGCACCTGGTATTCCCAGGCGGTCTCCCATCCAAGTACTAACAAGGCCTGACCCTGCTTAGCTTCCGAGATCAGACGAGATCGGGCGCATCCAGGCTGGTATGGCCGTAAGCAGAAGCTGCAGCTTGAAATACCTCTGATATGGAGTTGAAGAT
>NW_026906203.1:165000-167500 GCF_033807715.1 Cololabis saira | reverse complement strand
TTAGGACGTGAGCTGTCGCTGTTACCACGTTGAAATATGTGTGGGTAGATTAAGCGAGAGCGCTCTCTGCTGGTTGAAAATGCTTACAGCTCCTGGTATTCCCAGGCGGTCTCCCATCCAAGTACTAACCAGGCCCGACCCTGCTTAGCTTCCGAGATCAGACAAGATCGGGCGCATCCAGGCTGGTATGGCCGTAAGCAGAAGCTGCTGCTTGAAATACCTCTTATATGGAGTTGAAGATAAGTCATATAATATAAGTCATTGATTTGTTGGTGATAATAATTTAGAAGCGCTTATTTGTTGGAGTTAAAGTGCCTTAACCATGTGAAAAACACTTTTGGACGTGAGCTGTCGCTGTTACCACGTTGAAATATGTGTGGGTAGATTAAGCGAGAGCGCTCTCTGCTGGTTGAAAAAGCTTACAGCACCTGGTATTCCCAGGCGGTCTCCCATCCAAGTACTAACCAGGCCCGACCCTGCTTAGCTTCCGAGATCAGACGAGATCTGGCGCATCCAGGCTGGTATGGCCGTAAGCAGAAGCTGCAGCTTGAAATACCTCTTATATGTAGTTGAAGATAAGTCATAGAATATAAGTCATTGATTTGTTGGTTTTATTTGTTGGAGTTAAAGTGCCTTAACCATGTGCAAAACACTTTTGGACGTGAGCTGTCGCTCTTACCACGTTGAAATATGTGTGGGTAGATTAAGCGAGAGCGCTCTCTGCTGGTTGAAAAAGATTACAGCACCTGGTATTCCCAGGCGGTCTCCCATCCAAGTACAAACCAGGCCCGACCCTGCTTAGCTTCCGAGATCAGACAAGATCGGGCGCATCCAGGCTGGTATGGCCATAAGCTGAAGCTGCAGCTTGAAATACTTCTTATATGGAGTTGAAGATAAGTCATATAATACAAGTCATTGATTTGTTGGTGATAATAATTTAGAAGCGCTTATTTGTTGGAGTTAAAGTGCCTTAACCATGTGAAAAATACTTTAGGACGTGAGCTGTCACTGTTACCACGTTGAAATATGTGTGGGTAGATTAAGCGAGAGCGCTCTCTGCTGGTTGAAAATGCTTACAGCACCTGGTATTCCCAGGCGGTCTCCCATCCAAGTACTAACAAGGCCCGACCCTGCTTAGCTTCCGAGATCAGACGAGATCGGGCGCATCCAGGCTGGTATGGCCGTAAGCAGAAGCTGCAGCTTGAAATACCTCTTATATGGAGTTGAAGATAAGTCATAGAATATAAGTAATTGATTTGTTGGTTTTATTTGTTGGAGTTAAAGTGCCTTAACCATGTGCAAAACACTTTTGGACGTGAGCTGTCGCTGTTACCACGTTGAAATATGTGTGGGTAGATTAAGCGAGAGCGCTCTCTGCAGGTTGAAAAAGCTTACAGCACCTGGTATTCCCAGGCTGTCTCCCATCCAAGTACTAACCAGGCCCGACCCTGCTTAGCTTCCGAGATCAGACGAGATCGGGCGCATCCAGGCTGGTATGGCCGTTAGCAGAAGCTGCAGCTTGAAATACCTCTTATATGGAGTTGAAGATAAGTCATATAATATAAGTCATTGATTTGTTGGTGATAATAATTTAGAAGCGCTTATTTGTTGGAGTTAAAGTGCCTTAACCATGTGCAAAACACTTTAGGACGTGAGCTTTCGCTGTTACCACGTTGAAATATATGTGGTTAGATTAAGCGAGAGCGTTCTCTGCAGGTTGAAAAAGCTTACAGCACCTGGTATTCCCAGGCGGTCTCCCATCCAAGTACTAACCAGGCCCCACCCTGCTTAGCTTCCGAGATCAGACGAGATCGGGCGCATCCAGGCTGGTATGGCAGTAAGCAGAAGCTGCAGCTTGAAATACCTCTTGTATGGAGTTGAAGATAAGTCATAGAATATAAGTCATTGATTTGTTGGTTTTATTTGTTGGAGTTAAAGTGCCTTAACCATGTGCAAAACACTTTAGGACGTGAGCTGTCGCTGTTACCACGTTGAAATATGTGTGGGTAGATTAAGCGAGAGCGTTCTCTGCTGGTTGAAAAAGCTTACAGCACCTGGTATTCCCAGGCGGTCTCCCATCCAAGTACTAACCAGGCCCGACCCTGCTTAGCTTCCGAGATCAGACGAGATCGGGCGCATCCAGGCTGGTATGGCCGTAAGCAGAAGCTGCTGCTTGAAATACCTCTTATATGGAGTTGAAGATAAGTCATAGAATATAAGTAATTGATTTGTTGGTTTTATTTGTTGGAGTTAAAGTGCCTTAACCATGTGCAAAACACTTTAGGACGTGAGCTGTCGCTGTTACCACGTTGAAATATGTGTGGGTAGATTAAGCGTGAGCGCTCTCTGCTGGTTGAAAAAGCTTACAGCACCTGGTATTCCCAGGCGGTCTCCCATCCAAGTACTAACAAGGCCCGACCCTGCTTAGCTTCCGAGATCAGACGAGATCGGGCGCATCCAGGCTGGTATGGCCGTAAGCAGAAGCTGCAGCTTGAAATAC
>NW_026906203.1:157500-160000 GCF_033807715.1 Cololabis saira | reverse complement strand
GAAAAATACTTTAGGACGTGAGCTGTCACTGTTACCACGTTGAAATATGTGTGGGTAGATTAAGCGAGAGCGCTCTCTGCTGGTTGAAAATGCTTACAGCACCTGGTATTCCCAGGCGGTCTCCCATCCAAGTACTAACAAGGCCCGACCCTGCTTAGCTTCCGAGATCAGACGAGATCGGGCGCATCCAGGCTGGTATGGCCGTAAGCAGAAGCTGCAGCTTGAAATACCTCTTATATGGAGTTGAAGATAAGTCATAGAATATAAGTAATTGATTTGTTGGTTTTATTTGTTGGAGTTAAAGTGCCTTAACCATGTGCAAAACACTTTTGGACGTGAGCTGTCGCTGTTACCACGTTGAAATATGTGTGGGTAGATTAAGCGAGAGCGCTCTCTGCAGGTTGAAAAAGCTTACAGCACCTGGTATTCCCAGGCTGTCTCCCATCCAAGTACTAACCAGGCCCGACCCTGCTTAGCTTCCGAGATCAGACGAGATCGGGCGCATCCAGGCTGGTATGGCCGTTAGCAGAAGCTGCAGCTTGAAATACCTCTTATATGGAGTTGAAGATAAGTCATATAATATAAGTCATTGATTTGTTGGTGATAATAATTTAGAAGCGCTTATTTGTTGGAGTTAAAGTGCCTTAACCATGTGCAAAACACTTTAGGACGTGAGCTTTCGCTGTTACCACGTTGAAATATATGTGGTTAGATTAAGCGAGAGCGTTCTCTGCAGGTTGAAAAAGCTTACAGCACCTGGTATTCCCAGGCGGTCTCCCATCCAAGTACTAACCAGGCCCCACCCTGCTTAGCTTCCGAGATCAGACGAGATCGGGCGCATCCAGGCTGGTATGGCAGTAAGCAGAAGCTGCAGCTTGAAATACCTCTTGTATGGAGTTGAAGATAAGTCATAGAATATAAGTCATTGATTTGTTGGTTTTATTTGTTGGAGTTAAAGTGCCTTAACCATGTGCAAAACACTTTAGGACGTGAGCTGTCGCTGTTACCACGTTGAAATATGTGTGGGTAGATTAAGCGAGAGCGTTCTCTGCTGGTTGAAAAAGCTTACAGCACCTGGTATTCCCAGGCGGTCTCCCATCCAAGTACTAACCAGGCCCGACCCTGCTTAGCTTCCGAGATCAGACGAGATCGGGCGCATCCAGGCTGGTATGGCCGTAAGCAGAAGCTGCTGCTTGAAATACCTCTTATATGGAGTTGAAGATAAGTCATAGAATATAAGTAATTGATTTGTTGGTTTTATTTGTTGGAGTTAAAGTGCCTTAACCATGTGCAAAACACTTTAGGACGTGAGCTGTCGCTGTTACCACGTTGAAATATGTGTGGGTAGATTAAGCGTGAGCGCTCTCTGCTGGTTGAAAAAGCTTACAGCACCTGGTATTCCCAGGCGGTCTCCCATCCAAGTACTAACAAGGCCCGACCCTGCTTAGCTTCCGAGATCAGACGAGATCGGGCGCATCCAGGCTGGTATGGCCGTAAGCAGAAGCTGCAGCTTGAAATACCTCTTATATGGAGTTGAAGATAAGTCATAGAATATAAGTCATTGATTTGTTGGTTTTATTTGTTGGAGTTAAAGTTTCTTAACCATGTGCAAAACACTTTAGGACGTGAGCTGTCGCTGTTACCACGTTGAAATATGTGTGGCTAGATTAAGCGAGACCGTTCTCTGCTGGTTGAGAAAGCTTACAGCACCTGGTATTCCCAGGCGGTCTCCCATCCAAGTACTAACCAGGCCCGACCCTGCTTAGCTTCCGAGATCAGACGAGATCGGGCGCATCCAGGCTGGTATGGCCGTAAGCAGAAGCTGCAGCTTGAAATACTTCATATATGGAGTTGAAGATAAGTATATAATACAAGTCATTGATTTGTTGGTGATAATAATTTAGAAGCGCTTATTTGTTGGAGTTAAAGTGCCTTAACCATGTGCAAAACACTTTAGGACGTGAGCTGTCGCTGTTACCACGTTGAAATATGTGTGGGTAGATTAAGCGTGAGCGCTCTCTGCTGGTTGAAAAAGCTTACAGCACCTGGTATTCCCAGGCGGTCTCCCATCCAAGTACTAACCAGGCCCAACCCTGCTTAGCTTCCCAGATCAGACGAGATCGGGCGCATCCAGGCTGGTATGGCCGTAAGCAGAAGCTGCAGCTTGAAATACCTCTGATATGGAGTTGAAGATAAGTCATAGAATATAAGTCATTGATTTGTTGGTTTTATTTGTTGGAGTTAAAGTGCCTTAACCATGTGCAAAACACTTTAGGACGTGAGCTGTCGCTGTTACCACGTTGAAATATGTGTGGGTAGATTAAGCGAGAGCGCTCTCTGCTGGTTGAAAAAGCTTACAGCACCTGGTATTCCCAGGCGGTCTCCCATCCAAGTACTAACTAGGCCCGACCCTGCTTAGCTTCCGAGATCAGATGAGATCGGGCGCATCCAGGCTGGTATGGCCGTAAGCTGAAGCTGCAGCTTGAAATACCTCTTATAT
>NW_026906203.1:130000-147500 GCF_033807715.1 Cololabis saira | reverse complement strand
ATTAAGCGAGAGTGCTCTCTGCTGGTTGAACATGCTTACAGCACCTGGTATTCCCAGGCGGTCTCCCATCCAAGTACTAACCAGGCCCGACCCTGCTTAGCTTCCGAGATCAGACGAGATCGGGCGCATCCAGGCTGGTATGGCCATAAGCAGAAGCTGCAGCTTGAAATACCTCTTATATGGAGTTGAAGATAAGTCATAGAATATAAGTCATTGATTTGTTGGTTTTATTTGTTGGAATTAAAGTGCCTTAACCATGTGCAAAACACTTTAGGACGTGAGCTGTCGCTGTTACCACGTTGAAATATGTGTGGGTAGATTAAGCGAGAGCGCTCTCTGCTGGTTGAAAAAGCTTACAGCACCTGGTATTCCCAGGCGGTCTCCCATCCAAGTACTAACCAGGCCCGACCCTGCTTAGCTTCCGAGATCAGACGAGATCAGGCGCATCCAGGCTGGTACGGCCGTAAGCAGAATCTGCTGCTTGAAATACCTCTTATATGGAGTTGAAGATAAGTCATAGAATATAAGTCCTTGATTTGTTGGTTTTATTTGTTGGAGTTAAAGTGCCTTAACCATGTGCAAAACACTTTAGGACGTGAGCTGTCGCTGTTACCACGTTGAAATATGTGTGGGTAGATTAAGCGAGAGCGCTCTCTGCTGGTTGAAAAAGCTTACAGCACCTGATATTCCCAGGCGGTCTCCCATCCAAGTACTAACCAGGCCCGACCCTGCTTAGCTTCCGAGATCAGACAAGATCGGGCGCATCCAGGCTGGTATGGCCGTAAGCAGAAGCTGCTGCTTGAAATACCTCTTATATGGAGTTGAAGATAAGTCATATAATATAAGTCATTGATTTGTTGGTGATAATAATTTAGAAGCGCTTATTTGTTGGAGTTAAAGTGCCTTAACCATGTGAAAAACACTTTTGGACGTGAGCTGTCGCTGTTACCACGTTGAAATATGTGTGGGTAGATTAAGCGAGAGCGCTCTCTGCTGGTTGAAAAAGCTTACAGCACCTGGTATTCCCAGGCGGTCTCCCATCCAAGTACTAACCAGGCCCGACCCTGCTTAGCTTCCGAGATCAGACGAGATCTGGCGCATCCAGGCTGGTATGGCCGTAAGCAGAAGCTGCAGCTTGAAATACCTCTTATATGTAGTTGAAGATAAGTCATAGAATATAAGTCATTGATTTGTTGGTTTTATTTGTTGGAGTTAAAGTGCCTTAACCATGTGCAAAACACTTTTGGACGTGAGCTGTCGCTCTTACCACGTTGAAATATGTGTGGGTAGATTAAGCGAGAGTGCTCTCTGCTGGTTGAAAAAGCTTACAGCACCTGGTATTCCCAGGCGGTCTCCCATCCAAGTACTAACCAGGCCCGACCCTGCTTAGCTTCCGAGATCAGACGAGATCGGGCGCATCCAGGCTGGTATGGCCGTAAGCAGAAGCTGCTGCTTGAAATACTTCTTATATGGAGTTGAAGATAAGTCATATAATACAAGTCATTGATTTGTTGGTGATAATAATTTAGAAGCGCTTATTTGTTGGAGTTAAAGTGCCTTAACCATGTGAAAAACACTTTTGGACGTGAGCTGTCGCTGTTACCACGTTGAAATATGTGTGGGTAGATTAAGCGAGAGTGCTCTCTGCTGGTTGAACATGCTTACAGCACCTGGTATTCCCAGGCGGTCTCCCATCCAAGTACTAACCAGGCCCGACCCTGCTTAGCTTCCGAGATCAGACGAGATCGGGCGCATCCAGGCTGGTATGGCCATAAGCAGAAGCTGCAGCTTGAAATACCTCTTATATGGAGTTGAAGATAAGTCATAGAATATAAGTCATTGATTTGTTGGTTTTATTTGTTGGAATTAAAGTGCCTTAACCATGTGCAAAACACTTTAGGACGTGAGCTGTCGCTGTTACCACGTTGAAATATGTGTGGGTAGATTAAGCGAGAGCGCTCTCTGCTGGTTGAAAAAGCTTACAGCACCTGGTATTCCCAGGCGGTCTCCCATCCAAGTACTAACCAGGCCCGACCCTGCTTAGCTTCCGAGATCAGACGAGATCAGGCGCATCCAGGCTGGTACGGCCGTAAGCAGAATCTGCTGCTTGAAATACCTCTTATATGGAGTTGAAGATAAGTCATAGAATATAAGTCCTTGATTTGTTGGTTTTATTTGTTGGAGTTAAAGTGCCTTAACCATGTGCAAAACACTTTAGGACGTGAGCTGTCGCTGTTACCACGTTGAAATATGTGTGGGTAGATTAAGCGAGAGCGCTCTCTGCTGGTTGAAAAAGCTTACAGCACCTGATATTCCCAGGCGGTCTCCCATCCAAGTACTAACCAGGCCCGACCCTGCTTAGCTTCCGAGATCAGACAAGATCGGGCGCATCCAGGCTGGTATGGCCGTAAGCAGAAGCTGCTGCTTGAAATACCTCTTATATGGAGTTGAAGATAAGTCATATAATATAAGTCATTGATTTGTTGGTGATAATAATTTAGAAGCGCTTATTTGTTGGAGTTAAAGTGCCTTAACCATGTGAAAAACACTTTTGGACGTGAGCTGTCGCTGTTACCACGTTGAAATATGTGTGGGTAGATTAAGCGAGAGCGCTCTCTGCTGGTTGAAAAAGCTTACAGCACCTGGTATTCCCAGGCGGTCTCCCATCCAAGTACTAACCAGGCCCGACCCTGCTTAGCTTCCGAGATCAGACGAGATCTGGCGCATCCAGGCTGGTATGGCCGTAAGCAGAAGCTGCAGCTTGAAATACCTCTTATATGTAGTTGAAGATAAGTCATAGAATATAAGTCATTGATTTGTTGGTTTTATTTGTTGGAGTTAAAGTGCCTTAACCATGTGCAAAACACTTTTGGACGTGAGCTGTCGCTCTTACCACGTTGAAATATGTGTGGGTAGATTAAGCGAGAGCGCTCTCTGCTGGTTGAAAATCCTTACAGCACCTGGTATTCCCAGGCGGTCTCCCATCCAAGTACAAACCAGGCCCGACCCTGCTTAGCTTCCGAGATCAGACGAGATCGGGCGCATCCAGGCTGGTATGGCCATAAGCTGAAGCTGCAGCTTGAAATACTTCTTATATGGAGTTGAAGATAAGTCATATAATACAAGTCATTGATTTGTTGGTGATAATAATTTAGAAGCGCTTATTTGTTGGAGTTAAAGTGCCTTAACCATGTGAAAAACACTTTTGGACGTGAGCTGTCACTGTTACCACGTTGAAATATGTGTGGGTAGATTAAGCGAGAGTGCTCTCTGCTGGTTGAAAATGCTTACAGCACCTGGTATTCCCAGGCGGTCTCCCATCCAAGTACTAACCAGGCCCGACCCTGCTTAGCTTCCGAGATCAGACGAGATCGGACACATCCAGGCTGGTATGGCCTTACAGTTTTTCACAATTGTTAACACACAAAAAACGAAAACTTGGCACAATTTGCACAACCATCACTTTATGTACCTAATCAATCAACACAATTTACACTACATCACACTCCCTTATCTGCATTAGACTCTGACTTTCCTTCTTTACACTCTGTTGTCAATTTTACACAACCTTGTTGTCAAAACACTACACACAGTGTTTAGTTGTTGGACACACTTATCACATCAAATCTCAAAGCATCAACCTACAACACACCTTGTTGTCAAAACACTACACACAGTGTTCAGTCGTTGCAAACACTTCTCACATAAAATCACAAAGCATCAATCTACAACACACACATAATCAAATCTCAAAACATCCACGTCTGGTGAGCCATTTGCAATCAGGACTGCACTATCAAAGGGCCTTGAGAGCAATGTTTTGTTTGGTGAACAATGGAGAACCAGAGAAGAAGAGGGTTGAGAGTGAGAGGAGAACGACATAGATGAGTAGGTAGACAGAGAGAAGGAGGCGGAGGACAAGGAGAAGATCAAGGTGGAGGAGGAGGGAGAGGAAGAGGAGGACAAGGTGGAGGAGGACAAGGAGAAGAACAAGGTGGAGGAGGAGGAGCAGGAGGAGGAGGAGGGAGAGGAAGAGGAAGAGGAGAAGAACAAGGTGGAGGAGGAGGTGGAGGGAGAGGAAGAGGAAGAGGAGAAGAACAAGGTGGAGGAGGAGGTGGATGAGGCCCTCTGGCCAGATAGAAACCAGAGGCATGATGGAGGGGGGGTTTGAGCAGGCCAGTTCACAGTACATTTACGTCCAAAAGTAGGCCTACACAGTAATCTTCCAAAAAGATAAATTGATTATTCTCAATAGTCATTGACATCCATGTGTGTTCCATTTCTATGATTGTGTTTTCAGTTTTGCACTTCATTGTGCTGTGAATGCTTGGTGTGTGTGCAGTAAATGCTTAGTTGTGTGTACCAAATGAATGGTATGTGTGTATCATTTGAAAATATGGCTGTGTGTACCAAATGAAAACATGAGCTCCATTTTGGGAACAGTTAAGAGATTTGATGGAAAAGAGTCTTCCTGGAGAAGAAGTTACAGGGTTTAGCATTTTGTGTGTGATGTTTTTAGTTTTGTGTGTGCAGTTTTGAGAATGCCGTTAGGTTGTGAAAAACGTGTGTTAGCAATTGTGAAAAACTGTAAGCAGAAGCTGCAGCTTGAAATACCTCTGATATGGAGTTGAAGATAAGTCATAGAATATAAGTCATTGATTTGTTGGTTTTATTTGTTGGAGTTACAGTTTTTTCTGAATCCTTAAGTACATTTTTTGCAACATTGGCTACTTTTGCTAAACTCTACACACAAATGAGAAAACCTTTCACCAAATTATCAAAACTTTATAGTTCTCTTGCAAAAGCAAACACAGCTTGATTAACTCTTCACACCTTAGTAAAAGTGGTGTTTCCATATCAGACAGTAAACACATGCCATCATTTACTAAGCACATAATGTGCCAACTACACACTGATGGTATGAATACAAAACACATCTGGCTTTTGCTTTTTCTGTGCACAAGGTGGCTAGGTCAGTTTGAGGTCATACTTTTGTCATAGTTCTGTAAACACACAGGGATCCAAACTTCAAGTATTGGTGTTTATTCACACTCGTCAAAACAAAGACACAGCACAGAACACAAAATAATACATTCACAAAAAAAAGACAATCAGCCTACATAATAATAATAATAATAATGACTTGGATTTATATAGCGCCCTTCAAGGCACCCAGAGCGCTTTACAGAGATCATTATTCATTCATACACATTCTCACCGGTGGTGGTAAGCTACAATTTGTAGCCACAGCTGCCCTGGGGCAGACTGACGGAAGCGTGGCTGCCATATCGTGCCTAACGGCCCCTCCGACCACCACCAACATTCACACACATTCAAACACATTCACACGGGGCAAGGTGGGTAAGGTGTCTTGCCCAAGGACACTACGACAGCAAACTGGGACAGAGCGGGATTCGAACCTCCGACCTTCCGATCATTGGACGACCCGCTCTGCCACCTGAGCTACTGCCGCTACATCATGCCGTCTCTCTGGGTCCGGCCACAAAATCTCATCCACATCGCATGCGATGTCCTCCAGTCCAAGGCACCGGGGAAAATACCTCCTTGCATGCCGTATCCAGGCCTGACATGATGCCTGCTCAATATCTCCACATGCCTCCTCCATTGCTTGTAAAAGGGCTGCGTGTTGATGGGGAAGGCGGTCGTGGACTTTCCAGCACCGGGCAGAAAAGAACTCTTCAATTGGATTTACAGTAAGAATGGAGAGTATGGGGGAGGTTGAGTGCCATGAAGAGTGGGTGATCAGTAAACCAGTTGCGGACCAAAGCAGCCCTATGGAAACTAACATTGTCCCATATGATGACATATCGGGTCTGCTCTGGCCCTTCCTCTTCCCCCTCCTCGTCCTCCTCTTGCTGCTCCTTGTCCTCTTCCTCTAACTTCCTCTAAACCTCTCGCTTCTTCACCTCCACGTCCTCTCCCTCTTGCTTCTTCACCTCCATGTCCTCTTCCTCAAACTCCTTCACTTCCACGTCCTCTCCCTCTTGCTTCTTCACCTCCATGTCCTCTTCCTCCAACTCCTCTGATTCTTACTCTTCTTGCTCCTTCCATTGTACTCCACACAGACAGCTTACCTGTGGCTTATTCATAGTGCTTAGGCTGATTGCAAAGTGAACTAATTCTCTAAAATTGTTTTCACATGTGAAAGTGTGCCAGACAGTTGGAAAAATAGTGTAAATAATAGCCATACATGTGTATAATTTTGCTAGGAGTGTTTTGGAAATTTGGCAATTGAGTGTAAGCAGTGAATTGTGCCTACAGTTTTGTAAAGTGTGTGTTACAAAATTACAAACTGAGTGCAAAGCAGTATTTGTGCTTTTAGTTTGGCTAGCTCAGTGAGTGGTTTTGCTATGTGTGTTAATAGTTTTAGAAATTGTGCTACAAGAACATAATTAGCGCCTAAGCTTTCAGAAAAAACTGTAAGGTGCCTTAACCATGTGCAAAACACTTTAGGACGTGAGCTGTCGCTCTTACCACGTTGAAATATGCGTGGGTAGATTAAGCGAGAGCGCTCTCTGCTGGTTGAAAATGCTTACAGCACCTGGTATTCCCAGGCGGTCTCCCATCCAAGTACTAACCAGGCCCGACCCTGCTTAGCTTCCGAGATCAGACGAGATCGGGCTCATCCAGGCTGGTATGGCCGTAAGCAGAAGCTGCAGCTTGAAATACCTCTTATATGGAGTTGAAGATAAGTCATAGAATATAAGTCATTACAGTTTTTTCTGAAAGCTTAGGCGCTAATTATGTTCTTGTAGCACAATTTCTAAAACTATTAACACACATAGCAAAACCACTCACTGAGTTAGCGAAATTAAAAGCACAAATACTGCTTTGCACTCAGTTTGTAATTTTGTAACACACACTTTTCAAAACTGTAGGCACAATTCACTGCTTACACTCAATTGCCAAATTTCCAAAACACTCCTAGCAAAATTATACACATGTATGGCTATTATTTACACTATTTTGCCAACTGTCTGGCACACTTTCACATGTGAAAACAATTTTAGAGAATTAGTTCACTTTGCAATCAGCGTAAGCACTATAAATAAGCCACAGGTAAGCTGTCTGTGTGGAGTACAATGGAAGGAGCAAGAAGAGTAAGAATCAGAGGAGGCCGAGGAAGAGGACGTGGAGGTAAAGAAGCAAGAGGTTTAGAGGAAGTTAGAGGAAGAGGACAAGGAGCAGCAAGAGGAGGACGAGGAGGGGGAAGAGGAAGGGCCAGAGCAGACCTGATATGTCATCATATGGGACAATGTTAGTTTCCATAGGGCTGCTTTGGTCCGCAACTGGTTTACCGATCACCCACTCTTCATGGCACTCAACCTCCCCCATACTCTCCATTCTTAGTGTAAATCCAATTGAAGAGTTCTTTTCTGTCTGGCGCTGGAAAGTCCACGACCGCCTTCCCCATCAACACGCAGCCCTTTTACAAGCAATGGAGGAGGCATGTGGAGATATTGAGCAGGCATCATGTCAGGCCTGCAAGGAGGTATTTTCCCCGGTGCCTTGGACTGGAGGACATCGCATGCCATGTGGATGAGATTTTGTGGCCGGACCCAGAGAGACGGCATGATGTAGGCTGATTGTCTTTTTTTTGTGAATGTATTATTTTGTGTTCTGTGCTGTGTCTTTGTTTTGACGAGTGTGAATAAACACCAATACTTGAAGTTTGGATCCCTGTGTGTTTACAGAACTATGACAAAAGTATGACCTCAAACTGACCTAGCCACCTTGTGCACAGAAAAAGAAAAAAGCCAGATGTGTTTTGTATTCATACCATTAGTGTGTAGTTGGCACATTATGTGCTTAGTAAATGATGGCATGTGTTTACTGTCTGATAATAAAACACCATTTTTACTAAGGTGTGTAGAGTTAATCAAACTGTGTTTGATTTTGCAAGAGAACTATAACGTTTTGATAATTTGGTGAAAGGTTTTCTCATTTGTGTGTAGAGTTTAGCAAAAATAGCCAATGTTGCAAAAAATGTACTTAAGGATTCAGAAAAAACTGTAATTTGTTGGTTTTATTTGTTGGAGTTAAAGTGCCTTAACCATGTGCAAAACACTTTAGGACGTGAGCTGTCGCTGTTACCACATTGAAATATGTGTGGGCAGATTAAGCGAGAGCGCTCTCTGCTGGTTGAAAAAGCTTACAGCACCTGGTATTCCCAGGCGGTCTACCATCCAAGTACTAACCAGGCCCGACCCTGCTTAGCTTCAGAGATCAGACGAGATCGGGCGCATCCAGGCTGGTATGGCCGTAAGCAGAAGCTGCAGCTTGAAATACCTCTGATATGGAGTTGAAGATAAGTCATAGAATATAAGTCATTGATTTGTTGGTTTTATTTGTTGGAGTTAAAGTGCCTTAACCATGTGCAAAACACTTTAGGACGTGAGCTGTCGCTCTTACCACGTTGAAATATGTGTGGGTAGATTAAGCGAGAGCGCTCTCTGCTGGTTGAAAAAGCTTACAGCACCTGGTATTCCCAGGCGGTCTCCCATCCAAGTACTAACCAGGCCCGAGCCTGCTTAGCTTCCGAGATCAGACGAGATCGGGCGCATCCAGGCTGGTATGGCCGTAAGCTGAAGCTGCAGCTTGAAATACCTCTTATATGGAGTTGAAGATAAGTCATAGAATATAAGTCCTTTATTTGTTGGTTTTATTTGTTGGAGTTAAAGTGCCTTAACCATGTGCAAAACACTTTAGGACGTGAGCTGTCGCTCTTACCATGTTGAAATATGTGTGGGTAGATTAAGCGAGAGCGCTCTCTGCTGGTTGAAAAAGCTTACAGCACCTGGTATTCCCAGGCGGTCTCCCATCCAAGTACTAACCAGGCCCGACCCTGCTTAGCTTCCGAGATCAGACGAGATCGGGCGCATCTTTTTTTTTTGTCTTTTATTATGAAAATACATTTTCGTTAAAAAATATATTTTATATACATTCCTGCATACCAGACAAAAAATAAAACAATTTTTCTGCTACTTTTACACAAAGCCCTCTCTTCACTTTTTTATACTCTCCTATTTCAACAACAAAAAAAACAAAAAAAAACAAAAAAACAACTTATAATATTACAAACTTCAAACATATATCTCTATACACGCATGTGCAAAAATACACAAAAAACCATGTAACAAACCAGCAAAAAAAACCAAAACAGTACAACACATACCCCATACCCCTTATCACATGGAAGAAAACCTTCAATCACTCACTTCCGCTCCCCCAATCCCTCCACCCCCTCCCCCCCAATCCCATACCAATCTCTCCCTCTCGTCCACAGACACCAGCGTGTTCCCCCTCAAAAAGAGAGGGGCGAAACCTTCAATCCCACAGATGTATTTATAATTAATCTGTTTTTTCACTAAGCCCTTGAAAAACACCCAAATCGGTGCCACCCTCCCTTCAAACCGAGCCACATTCCTTCTGGCTTTGATGGCCCACCGTGCATGGCTCAGTAAAAATTTGCACAGCCCACTATTTTCCACCCTGCTCTTCTCCCAAATCCCAAATAACACAAATTTGTCCCACCCATCCTCCATCTCCCATTCCATGTTCAACTTGTCCACCATACAGGTTTTCAGTCTCTTAAAAAACGGCCGTAATCTCACGCACTCCACATACATGTGTCTAATATCCTCATCCTTCTCCTTACAGACATCACACATCCTCCCGACCTCCCTGTCAAACTGGTGCATGACCACATTCGTAAAAATCTTCCTATGTCGTAGTTTAAAATCATTATCCTCGGCTTCAATGCTGTTTTCTTTAATCTTCCATTTCCCCCACACTTGTTTTATGTTCAGAGTCCCATCTGCCCTGCACCAGTTCTCCAGGGAAGCCGGGAGTTTCACCACCTGTTTCACAAACATTCTGTATAGCTGTTTCACTTTCACTCCCTCCAAAGTCACCCATTCCCCCCCCCTCTCTATATACAACATCGGTACCCTCCCGGTCCTATTCACTACCACCTCTGTGTCTATTTTCTCCCTCCACCTTCCCGGTATGCTCTGTTTCACTAATTCGTAGTCCTTCCTTACCTGCTCTAAACTTATTCTATCATTGTATTCATGCACACATTCGTAAATGGCTGTAGCCGACAAAAAACCTGGCACCACTTCATACATGACATGTTTTATTTGCATGAGTCCCGCTTCCACAAAGTATTTTGGCTTTAGTGGCTGTCCTTCATGTTTGATGTTCCCGTTGCCAAACAATGGCACCTCTCTAATGGTCTCCAGATCTGTGCAGTCCCACCTCGCGTTTTTCAGCAGCTCTGCCTGTGCAGCCAGGATCTCTCTATAGAACTGCGGGAGTCCTGCCGTCAGGTAAGCGTTTGTCTGCATTAGCATTGCAAACTCATTTCCCAGCTTCCTCTTTAAAAAAAACCCCATCACCTTCTTCCAGCAGTGCTCTCCCTCCCCATACAAGAAAGCCCTCCCCCGTTTTATTCTTAAAGCCTTCTTTTTGCTCTCTATGTCAACTAATTTCAAACCTCCCTGCTCATACCCCCCAATCAAGGTTGCTCTCGCTATTCTACTTTTCTTCCCACCCCATATAAAACCCCCCATCAGTTCATTCAATTTCTTCACCACCCATTCTGGCACTTCTAGCACCTCCATTACATAAACCATTTTTGAAAACAAAAGACTATTCACCACCACCACCCGCCCTTTAACCGTCAGTCGCCTCAGCTTCCAAAAATTCAGCACCCTCTGTATTTTATTCAGTACCTCTGACCATGTTTCATCCCTCACCCCCTCCATCCCCACATATATCCCGAGAACCTTCATCCTGTGCTCCTGTACCTTGAATGGTACTCCCCCACTTGCCACTACCCCATTTAAAAACATGATTTCTGACTTTAACATATTTATTCTTGCACCTGATGCCTTCCCATATATTTCCACCAATTCCACCACCCTTTTTATACTTGCCATATCCCTTACAGTCACCGTTGTGTCATCCGCGTATTGCTGTATTTTACTAAGACCACCCCCACCTTGTACCTCAATCCCTCTTATTTCTCCATCCCTTTTAATCATACATGCCAAGGGCTCTGCCACCACCGTGTATAAGAGTGCTGACATCGGACACCCCTGCCTAACTGACCTCCCTAATTTGAAGACTTCCGTTAAAACACCATTCACTTTCACCCTCCCCACCGCATGTCTGTACATCAATTTTAACCATCCTCTAAACCTCTCACCATATCCCACCCGCTCTAGAACTCCCCACATAAAATCGTGCTCCACCCTATCAAACGCTTTATTAAAATCTAAAGCCAACATAATCCCCTCCTCTCCCGATGCCCTCAAATATTCCACCATCCCTTTAATATTCAGAATTGTGTCTGCAATATCCCTATCCGGCACACTGTAGGCTTGTGTTATTGGAACGATTGATTTTAAAGTATATTTTAGTCTGTTTGCAAAAACTTTCATTAACACCTTGTAGTCTGTATTCAGTAGTGTGATTGGCCTGTAGTTCCCCAGATCATCAGCCTGCCCCTTCTTGAAGATCAGAGTAATTATCCCCATTGTGAATGATTCTGGTACTGTCTGGCGTCTTTCCATTTCTCTAAAAACTGCATGTAAAATCGGCCCCATCAGTTCTTTAAACGCTTTGTAGAAATTGGCTGTTAGGCCATCACTACCAGGACTCCTATTCATACTCAAAGCAGCAATTGCCTGTTCTATTTCCTCTGCTGTGATGTCACTGTCACATTCATCCCTCTCCTCTTCTGTTACACTCACAGTCACACTCTCCAGCACATCTTTCATCACTCTCTCATCCACTCCCTCGCTAGTAAACATCCTCCCGTAAAAATCATGCACACCTCCCAAAATCCCCACTAGGTCTGTCTTCAACCCACCCCCCTCAGTCCTTACTCCCCTGATAAAACATTTCTGTTGTTTCTGTTTCTCCATCCTCAAAAAAAAACCAGTGTTCCTTTCCCCCTCTACGGCATATCTCGCCCTGCTCCGCACAATCGCACCTTCACATTTCATTCTCTCTATCTCCTTTAGTTCAGCATGACAGCTCACCACAGCTTCTTCACTTATAACCTCGGCAGCATTTAAACGTGTGATTTCTCTTCTAAGGAACTTTTCTCTCTCTTTCTTTTTGAAATTCCTCCTTGCTGCGTGTTTCATACTTATCTTCCTGATTCTTTTCTTTAAATTTTCCCATCCCTCTAACACCTCCCCACCATTCAACCATTGTGAGCTGTCATGCTGAATAATCTCTTTCATTCTTTTTTTAAAGTCACCATCCTCCAGTAGTTTGGCATTGAAATGCCACAAACCCCCTCCCTTACCCCCCTCCCTCCTACCCAGTTCAAGATGTACCGTTGTGTGGTCACTGAGACACGTAACCTTATATTCCATATTCATGACCAAATCATAATACTTTTCTTTTATCAAAATTAAATCAATACGGCTCTGTTTCAAACATTCATTCGACATTTGTGTTCTGGAGAACACTTTCCCCTCAGGATTCTTCTGCCTCCACACGTCCCACATATGATAGTTCCTCATTATTTCACTCAGTATTCCTCTTGAGGCATCATTTCGAAATTTCCCACTGTCCCTGATGTCTAATCTACTCATCTTGACATTAAAATCCCCCAACACAAAATCACTGGTCCCCATAAAGCCTTCGTACTTCTGGAAAAAGAGTCCTCTCTCCCTCGAGTCATTTGGTGCATAAACATTTGCTAACGAAAAAGAAACTCCTCTAAATTCAAACAAAATCTTTATAAACCTCCCCCCATTGTCATTTTGCACAAGACTTGATTTTAGCCCCTCCTTCAACAAAATTGCCACCCCCCCCACATTGTCATCTGTCCTGCTCGCATACACCGAGCCCTTCCACATTGCCTTACAGGTGTCGATCATCCGTCCATCCCAGTGCGTCTCCTGTATGCAAATAATATCCGCTGCACATATATTCAACATTTTTTCCAGTTTGTCTGGGTTCTTCAGTCCGTTCGCATTCTGCGAAATTATGTGCAGGCCGCTCAACATTGAGGATAAATGAAAAAGGAAAAGTCCAAACACTGCTGTCATCCTAATCATTTATCCATGTCATCCCTCTCCCTTCCCTCCCCCCTCTTTCATCAATTTCTTTGTTTTAGTACCCTCACACAAGTCTGTGAGTTCAGCGCTCACCTCCCGCGAAGTCTTCCTTCTTTCTTTTATCCTTCCTCTCGTCTCGACGCTGCTCTGGCTGCGAGAGCGCCAGCTGCCAGCTCGCTCGATTCCTCGCCGTCCTCTCCTCCCTCTCTCTACCGCTTCCTCACTCCGTCCTCCCGCCGTCGTCGGTCGCTTGTCCTCATCCTCTCCCGACCCGTCCTCCTCGATCTCCTTCTCCGTCTCCATCTCGCTCTCATCCAACTCGTGCACGCCTTCCTCGATCTCATGCGCGCATCCCTCCAGCTGCTCCAGCCTGCGTTCTCCGCCCGCGCCATTCTCCGTCTTCTCTTTCTCCTCCTCCGCTCCCGTCTGCAAGCAGACGCAGGTGTCCTCCGCTCTCTTGCAGCCCCTGCACGTTTCCACCGTGCACTCGCGTGCGTAATGTCCATGTTTCTTACATTTGTGGCAGGTGAAATCAGGACACTCTCTTACAATGTGCCCCGGTTGGAGACAGAGCCTGCACACCCTTTCCTGCCGATCGTGCAGTACTCTAAAGTACTCTGCCCCTTCAATGGTCTCAAACTTGGTTGAGTATGGCAGAGACGTGACCGTGTCCGTGTATCTCACTTTTAAATATCTCGTACCATCAAAAACCTGCGTCCCCGCCCATTTCCGCCGTCTGATGTGGGATGCAGGCATTACTCCCCAATGTCTCAGCTTTTCAGTGATCTGTCCATCCGTTATATACACGGGCAGCATTAGGAAGGAAACAATCCTCGTGTCCTTTTCCACCTCAGACGCAATCACGTTTGACTGCCTTAATTTAAATCCATCCAGCAGTCTTGATTTCCCTTTGGGATTCCCCATCGAGATTTCCCACTTTTTTCCGCCTTTCTGCCTGCACCCCACCACACGTCCACATGTCCCATCAATAGCTTTGAGCAGCTCAATCGTTGTGATTTCATCCGGCCCCTCGATCTCCACCGTGACCACCAGCGCTCTGTCCTCCGCCTCCACTCCGCTCCTCTCTCCCTGCTTGTCTCTTTCATCCACCGCCATTTGCCGCGGACCTGCTCTCTCTCCGTCCACTTTGTCCGTCCGTCGTCTGCCTTCCATCGATCCATTCGTACCGTCCTTCTCCATTCTCCTATTCTCCACCTCCGCCGGCATCGCCGTCACCGATGCTGCCGACGGCCTCCTTCCGTCTCCCTGCATCGTCCTCTCGCTGCCAGCATTTGGCATGATCCTCTCCACCTCATCTCCTCTTTTATCCGCCATCTCCACCTTAAAGGTCTGGAGACTGACCCCCGTGCAGCGAAAAGCTGCCGGGGGGAGCCTTCTCTTTTCCACAGCTTCCTCTCTGCCTGTGTTCCACTCTCCACACTCCACAATCCACACCGACCGCGCCCTGCACACAATCACTGCCAGCTGCACCAGTGCCTCGTTAGCAAAGGGGCAGGTCCAGGCTGGTATGGCCGTAAGCTGAAGCTGCAGCTTGAAATACTTCTTATATGGAGTTGAAGATAAGTCATACAAAAAAGTCATTGATTTGTTGGTCATAATAATTTAGAAGCGCATATTTGTTGGAGTTAAAGTGCCTTAACCATGTGCAAAACACTTTAGGACGTGAGCTGTCGCTGTTACCACGTTGAAATATGTGTGGGTAGATTAAGCGAGAGCGCTCTCTGCTGGTTGAAAAAGCTTACAGCACCTGGTATTCCCAGGCGGTCTCCCATCCAAGTACTAACCAGGCCCGACCCTGCTTAGCTACCGAGATCAGACGAGATCGGGCGCATCCAGGCTGGTATGGCCGTAAGCAGAAGCTGCAGCTTGAAATACCTCTTATATGGAGTTGAAGATAAGTCATAGAATATAAGTCATTGATTTGTTGGTTTTATTTGTTGGAGTTAAAGTGCCTTAACCATGTGCAAAACACTTCAGGACGTGAGCTGTCACTGTTACCACGTTGAAATATGTGTGGGTAGATTAAGCGAGAGCGCTCTCTGCTGGTTGAAGAAGCTTACAGCACCTGGTATTCCCAGACGGTCTCCCATCCAAGTACTAACCAGGCCCGACCCTGCTTAGCTTCCGATATCAGACGAGATCGGGCGCATCCAGTCTGGTATGGCCGTAAGCAGAAGCTGCAGCTTGAAATACCTCTTATATGGAGTTGAAGATAAGTCATAGAATATAAGTCATTGATTTGTTGGTTTTATTTGTTGGAGTTAAAGTGCCTTAACCATGTGCAAAACACTTTAGGACGTGAGCTGTCGCTCTTACCACGTTGAAATATGTGTGGGTAGATTAAGCGAGAGCGCTCTCTGCTGGTTGAAAAAGCTTACAGCACCTGGTATTCCCAGGCGGTCTCCCATCCAAGTACTAACCAGGCCCGACCCTGCTTAGCTTCCGAGATCAGACGAGATCGGGCGCATCCAGGCTGGTATGGCCGTAAGCTGAAGCTGCAGCTTGAAATACCTCTTATATGGAGTTGAAGATAAGTCATATAATATAAGTCATTGATTTGTTGGTGATAATAATTTAGAAGCACTTATTTGTTGGAGTTAAAGTGCCTTTACCATGTGCAAAACACTTTAGGACGTGAGCTGTCGCTCTTACCACGTTGAAATATGTGTGGGTAGATTAAGCGAGAGCGCTCTCTGCTGGTTGAAAAAGCTTACAGCACCTGGTATTCCCAGGCGGTCTCCCATCCAAGTACTAACCAGGCCCGACCCTGCTTAGCTTCCGAGATCAGATGAGATCGGGCGCATCCAGGCTGGTATGGCCGTAAGCTGAAGCTGCAGCTTGAAATACCTCTTATATGGAGTTGAAGATAAGTCATAGAATATAAGTCATTGATTTGTTGGTTTTATTTGTTGGAGTTAAAGTGCCTTAACCATGTGCAAAACACTTCAGGACGTGAGCTGTCGCTGTTACCACGTTGAAATATGTGTGGGTAGATTAAGCGAGAGCGCTCTCTGCTGGTTGAAAAAGCTTACAGCACCTGGTATTCCCAGACGGTCTCCCATCCAAGTACTAACCAGGCCCGACCCTGCTTAGCTTCCGATATCAGACGAGATCGGGCGCATCCAGGCTGGTATGGCCGTAAGCAGAAGCTGCAGCTTGAAATACCTCTTATATGGAGTTGAAGATAAGTCATAGAATATAAGTCATTGATTTGTTGGTTTTATTTGTTGGAGTTAAAGTGCCTTAACCATGTGCAAAACACTTTAGGACGTGAGCTGTCGCTCTAACCACGTTGAAATATGTGTGGGTAGATTAAGCGAGAGCGCTCTCTGCTGGTTGAAAATGCTTACAGCACCTGGTATTCCCAGGCGGTCTCCCATCCAAGTACTAACCAGGCCCAACCCTGCTTGGCTTCCGAGATCAGACGAGATCGGGCGCATCCAGGCTGGTATGGCCGTAAGCTGAAGCTGCAGCTTGAAATACCTCTTATATGGAGTTGAAGATAAGTCATAGAATATAAGTCATTGATTTGTTGGTTTTATTTGTTGGAGTTAAAGTGCCTTAACCATGTGCAAAACACTTTAGGACGTGAGCTGTCGCTGTTACCACTTTGAAATATGTGTGGGTAGATTAAGCGAGAGCGCTCTCTGCTGGTTGAAAAAGCTTACAGCACCTGGTATTCCCAGGCGGTCTCCCATCCAAGTACTAACCAGGCCCGACCCTGCTTAGCTTCCGAGATCAGACAAGATTGGGCGCATCCAGGCTGGTATGGCCGTAAGCAGAAGCTGCAGCTTAAAATACCTCTGATATGGAGTTGAAGATAAGTCATAGAATATAAGTCATTGATTTGTTGGTTTTATTTGTTGGAGTTAAAGTGCCTTAACCATGTGCAAAACACTTTAGGACGTGAGCTGTCGCTCTTACCACGTTGAAATATGTGTGGGTAGATTAAGCGAGAGCGCTCTCTGCTGGTTGAAAAAGCTTACAGCACCTGGTATTCCCAGACGGTCTCCCATCCAAGTACTAACCAGGCCCGACCCTGCTTAGCTTCCGATATCAGACGAGATCGGGCACATCCAGGCTGGTATGGCCGTAAGCAGAAGCTGCAGCTTGAAATACCTCTTATATGGAGTTGAAGATAAGTCATAGAATATAAGTCATTGATTTGTTGGTTTTATTTGTTGGAGTTAAAGTGCCTTAACCATGTGCAAAACACTTTAGGACGTGAGCTGTCGCTCTAACCACGTTGAAATATGTGTGGGTAGATTAAGCGAGAGCGCTCTCTGCTGGTTGAAAATGCTTACAGCACCTGGTATTCCCAGGCGGTCTCCCATCCAAGTACTAACCAGGCCCGACCCTGCTTAGCTTCCGAGATC
>NW_026906203.1:120000-122500 GCF_033807715.1 Cololabis saira | reverse complement strand
TTAACCATGTGCAAAACACTTTAGGACGTGAGCTGTCGCTGTTACCACGTTGAAATATGTGTGGGTAGATTAAGCGAGAGCGTTCTCTGCTGGTTGAAAAAGCTTACAGCACCTGGTATTCCCAGGCGGTCTCCCATCCAAGTACTAACCAGGCCCGACCCTGCTTAGCTTCCGAGATCAGACGAGATCGGACGCATCCAGGCTGGTATGGCCGTAAGCAGAAGCTGCAGCTTGAAATACCTCTTATATGGAGTTGAAGATAAGTCATAGAATATAAGTCATAGATTTGTTGGTTTTATTTGTTGGAGTTAAAGTGCCTTAACCATGTGCAAAACACTTTAGGACGTGAGCTGTCGCTGTTACCACGTTGAAATATGTGTGGGTAGATTAAGCGAGAACGCTCTCTGCTGGTTGAAAAAACTTACAGCACCTGGTATTCCCAGGCGGTCTCCCATCCAAGTACTAACCAGGCCCGACCCTGCTTAGCTTCCGAGATCAGACGAGATTGGGCGCATCCAGGCGGGTATGGCCGTAAGCAGAAGCTCCTGCTTGAAATACCCCTTATATGGAGTTGAAGATAAGTCATAGAATATAAGTCATAGATTTGTTGGTTTTATTTGTTGGAGTTAAAGTGCCTTAACCATGTGCAAAACACTTTAGGACGTGAGCTGTCGCTGTTACCACGTTGAAATATGTGTGGGTAGATTAAGCGAGAACGCTCTCTGCTGGTTGAAAAAACTTACAGCACCTGGTATTCCCAGGCGGTCTCCCATCCAAGTACTAACCAGGCCCGACCCTGCTTAGCTTCCGAGATCAGACGAGATTGGGCGCATCCAGGCGGGTATGGCCGTAAGCAGAAGCTCCTGCTTGAAATACCCCTTATATGGAGTTGAAGATAAGTCATAGAATATAAGTCATTGATTTGTTGGTTTTATTTGTTGGAGTTAAAGTGCCTTAACCATGTGCAAAACACTTTAGGACGTGAGCTGTCGCTGTTACCACGTTGAAATATGTGTGGGTAGATTAAGCGAGAACGTTCTCAGCTGGTTGAAAAAACTTACAGCACCTGGTGTTCCCAGGCGGTCTCCCATCCAAGTACTAACCAGGCCCGACCCTGCTTAGCTTCCGAGATCAGACGAGATCGGGCGCATCCAGGCTGGAATGGCCGTAAGCAGAAGCTGCAGCTTGAAATACCTCTTATATGGAGTTGAAGATAAGTCATAGAATAAGTTCATTGATTTGTTGGTTTTATTTGTTGGAGTTAAAGTGCCTTAACCATGTGCAAAACACTTTAGGACGTGAGCTGTCGCTGTTACCACGTTGAAATATGTGTGGGTAGATTAAGCGAGAGCACTCTCTGCTGGTTGAAAAAGCTTACAGCACCTGGTATTCCCAGGCGGTCTCCCATCCAAGTACTAACCAGGCCCGACCCTGCTTAGCTTCCGAGATCAGACGAGATCGGGCGCATCCAGGCTGGTATGGCCGTAAGCTGAAGCTGCAGCTTGAAATACTTCTTATATGGAATTGAAGATAAGTCATATAATACAAGTCATTGATTTGTTGGTGATAATAATTTAGAAGCGCTTATTTGTTGGAGTTAAAGTGCCTTAACCATGTGCAAAACACTTTAGGACGTGAGCTGTCGCTGTTACCACGTTGAAATATGTGTGGGTAGATTAAGCGAGAGCGTTCTCTGCTGGTTGAAAAAGCTTACAGCACCTGGTATTCCCAGGCGGTCTCCCATCCAAGTACTAACCAGGCCCGACCCTGCTTAGCTTCCGAGATCAGACGAGATCGGGCGCATCCAGGCTGGTATGGCCGTAAGCAGAAGCTGCAGCTTGAAATACCTCTTATATGGAGTTGAAGATAAGTCATAGAATATAAGTCATAGATTTGTTGGTTTTATTTGTTGGAGTTAAAGTGCCTTAACCATGTGCAAAACACTTTAGGACGTGAGCTGTCGCTGTTACCACGTTGAAATATGTGTGGGTAGATTAAGCGAGAACGCTCTCTGCTGGTTGAAAAAACTTACAGCACCTGGTATTCCCAGGCGGTCTCCCATCCAAGTACTAACCAGGCCCGACCCTGCTTAGCTTCCGAGATCAGACGAGATTGGGCGCATCCAGGCGGGTATGGCCGTAAGCAGAAGCTCCTGCTTGAAATACCCCTTATATGGAGTTGAAGATAAGTCATAGAATATAAGTCATAGATTTGTTGGTTTTATTTGTTGGAGTTAAAGTGCCTTAACCATGTGCAAAACACTTTAGGACGTGAGCTGTCGCTGTTACCACGTTGAAATATGTGTGGGTAGATTAAGCGAGAACGCTCTCTGCTGGTTGAAAAAACTTACAGCACCTGGTATTCCCAGGCGGTCTCCCATCCAAGTACTAACCAGGCCCGACCCTGCTTAGCTTCCGAGATCAGACGAGATTGGGCGCATCCAGGCGGGTATGGCCGTAAGCAGAAGCTCCTGCTTGAAATACCCCTTATATGGAGTTGA
>NW_026906203.1:107500-110000 GCF_033807715.1 Cololabis saira | reverse complement strand
CTGCTTAGCTTCCGAGATCAGACGAGATCGGGCGCATCCAGGCTGGTATGGCCGTAAGCAGAAGCTGCAGCTTGAAATACCTCTGATATGGAGTTGAAGATAAGTCATAGAATATAAGTCATTGATTTGTTGGTTTTGTTTGTTGGAGTTAAAGTGCCTTAACCATGTGCAAAACACTTTAGGACGCGAGCTGTCGCTCTTACCACGTTAAAATATGTGTGGGTAGATTAAGCGAGAGCGCTCTCTGCTGGTTGAAAAAGCTTACAGCACCTGGTATTCCCAGGCGGTCTCCCATCCAAGTACTAACCAGGCCCGATCCTGCTTAGCTTCCGAGATCAGACGAGATCGGGCGCATCCAGGCTGGTATGGCCGTAAGCTGAAGCTGCAGCTTGAAATACTTCTTATATGGAGTTGAAGATAAGTCATATAATACAAGTCATTGATTTGTTGGTGATAATAATTTAGAAGCGCTTATTTGTTGGAGTTAAAGTGCCTTTAACCATGTGCAAAACACTTTAGGACGTGAGCTTTCGCTGTTACCACGTTAAAATATGTGTGGGTAGATTAAGCGAGAGCGCTCTCTGCTGGTTGAAAAAGCTTACAGCACCTGGTATTCCCAGGCGGTCTCCCATCCAAGTACTAACCAGGCCCGACCCTGCTTAGCTTCCGAGATCAGACAAGATCGGGCGCATCCAGGCTGGTATGGCCGTAAGCAGAAGCTGCAGCTTGAAATACCTCTTATATGGAGTTGAAGATAAGTCATATAATATAAGTCATTGATTTGTTGGTGATAATAATTTAGAAGCGCTTATTTGTTGGAGTTAAAGTGCCTTAACCATGTGCAAAACACTTTAGGACGTGGGCTGTCGCTGTTACCACGTTGAAATATGTGTGGGTAGATTAAGCGAGAGCGCTCTCTGCTGGTTGAAAAAGCTTACAGCACCTGGTATTCCCAGGCGGTCTCCCATCCAAGTACTAACCAGGCCCGACCCTGCTTAGCTTCCGAGATCAGATGAGATCGGGCACATCCAGGCTGGTATGGCCGTAAGCAGAAGCTCCTCTTGGAAATACCTCTTATATGGAGTTGAAGATAAGTCATAGAATATAAGTCATAGATTTGTTGGTTTTATTTGTTGGAGTTAAAGTGCCTTAACCATGTGCAAAACACTTTAGGACGTGAGCTGTCGCTGTTACCACGTTGAAATATGTGTGGGTAGATTAAGCGAGAGCGTTCTCTGCTGGTTGAAAAAGCTTACAGCACCTGGTATTCCCAGGCGGTCTCCCATCCAAGTACTAACCAGGCCCGACCCTGCTTAGCTTCCGAGATCAGACGAGATCGGGCGCATCTAGGCTGGTATGGCCGTAAGCAGAAGCTGCAGCTTGAAATACCTCTTATATGGAGTTCAAGATAAGTCATAGAATATAAGTAATTGATTTGTTGGTTTTATTTGTTGGAGTTAAAGTGCCTTAACCATGTGCAAAACACTTTAGGACGTGAGCTGTCGCTTTTACCACGTTGAAATATGTGTGGGTAGATTAAGCGAGAGCGTTCTCTGCTGGTTGAAAAAGCTTACAGCACCTGGTATTCCCAGGCGGTCTCCCATCCAAGTACTAACCAGGCCCGACCCTGCTTAGCTTCCGAGATCAGACGAGATCGGGCGCATCCAGGCTGGTATGGCCGTAAGCAGAATCTGCTGCTTGAAATACCTCTTATATGGAGTTGAAGATAAGTCATAGAATATAAGTCATTGATTTGTTGGTTTTATTTGTTGGAGTTAAAGTGCCTTAACCATGTGCAAAACACTTTAGGACGTGAGCTGTCGCTGTTACCACGTTTAAATATTTGTGGGTAGATTAAGCGAGAGCGCTCTCTGCTGGTTGAAAAAGCTTACAGCACCTGATATTCCCAGGCGGTCTCCCATCCAAGTACTAACCAGGCCCGACCCTGCTTAGCTTCCGAGATCAGACGAGATCGGGAGCATCCAGGCTGGTGTGGCCGTAAGCAGAAGCTGCAGCTTGAAATACCTCTTATATGGAGTTGAAGATAAGTATATAATACAAGTCATTGATTTGTTGGTGATAATAATTTAGAAGCGCTTATTTGTTGGAGTTAAAGTGCCTTAACCATGTGCAAAACACTTTAGGACGTGAGCTGTCGCTGTTACCACGTTGAAATATGTGTGGGTAGATTAAGCGAGAGCGCTCTCTGCTGGTTGAAAAGGCTTACAGCACCTGGTATTCCCAGGCGGTCTCCCATCCAAGTACTAACCAGGCCCGACCCTGCTTAGCTTCCGAGATCAGACGAGATCGGGCGCATCCAGGCTGGTATGGCCGTAAGCTGAAGCTGCAGCTTGAAATACCTCTTATATGGAGTTGAAGATAAGTCATATAATATAAGTCTTGATTTGTTGGTGATAATAATTTAGAAGCGCATATTTTTTGGAGTTAAAGTGCCTTAACCATGTGCAAAACACTTTAAGACGGGAGATGTCGCTGTTAC
>NW_026906203.1:0-100000 GCF_033807715.1 Cololabis saira | reverse complement strand
CATCGTACATCCAGTTGAGATCCGTATGCACTAAAGTACTTTTGTCAGTAGGGTTAGGGTTAGGGTTAGGGTTAGGGTTAGGGTTAGGGTTTAGGGTTAGGGTTAGGGTTAGGGTTAGGATAGGGGGTAAAAGCCACCTTTGGGCCGGTTAGGGTTAGGGTTAGGGTTAGGGTTAGGGTTAGGGTTAGGGTTAGGGTTAGGGTTAGGGTTAGGATAGGGGCTGAGTGCCACTTTGGAATCTTTGATTTGACCCCCTAAACAGTGGATCATTTGCTCTACACTTCGGCTACCCCCCCATTTTCGGGTACCCTGATTCCAGTAATACTAATGAGGAAGGGGTGGGACCTTGTCTTCTCGTCCAATCAGCGAAAAGCAAGTTCAAAGGTCTGTAACTTTTGCTAGGAGTGGATCATTTGCTCATGGATGGTACCGTTGGAAAGCTCGTGGTCGTATTATGTTCGACGGAAGCAGTTTCCAAGTCTCTACGACCTTCCGTTCGGAAGTTATGACCGGAAATGTGTATCGCATTGAAAATGAATGGAGCGAAAATTTCCTGAAATTTGACTAAGTGTTTTGGTGAAAAAAGTTCCCCCGGAAAGTGTTTAGGAGCACGTTTTGGGCCATTTGGAGTCGATATGTACCTATATTAAACAAACTTTTTTGGGGAAAAATACTTGTAAATTTTCTAAGATTTTCACTTAGTCAACTGTTTGAGTTCAGGCAAGTCCCCAGGAGATGATTAGGTTCAGGGTTAGGGTTAGGGTTAGGGTTAGGGTTTAGGGTTAGGGTTAGGGTTAGGGTTAGGGTTTGTGTTCAACGGCTCCCTGCGGGAAACCAATACGCTACTGCCTCCTAACGCTCGTAGGCGTTACCAGAGTTCGCAGAAGGTAGTGTTGCATTCTCACATCGTACATCCAGTTGAGATCCGTATGCACTAAAGTACTTTTGTCAGTAGGGTTAGGGTTAGGGTTAGGGTTAGGGTTAGGGTTAGGGTTTAGGGTTAGGGTTAGGGTTAGGGTTAGGGTTAGGGTTAGGATAGGGGGTAAAAGCCACCTTTGGGCCACCGGCCCAAAGGTGGTTAGGGTTAGGGTTAGGGTTAGGGTTAGGGTTAGGATAGGGTTAGGGTTAGGGTTAGGGTTAGGGTTAGGGTTAGGGTTAGGATAGGGGCTGAGTGCCACTTTGGAATCTTTGATTTGACCCCCTAAACAGTGGATCATTTGCTTGACACTTCGGCTACCCCCCCATTTCCATGTACCCTGATTCCAGTAATACTAATGAGGAAGGGGTGGGACCTTGTCTTCTCGTCCAATCAGCGAAAAGCAAGTTCAAAGGTCTGTAACTTTTGCTAGGAGTGGATCATTTGCTCATGGATGGTACCGTTGGAAAGCTCGTGGTCGTATTATGTTCGACGGAAGCAGTTTCCAAGTCTCTACGACCTTCCGTTCGGAAGTTATGGCCGGAAATGTGTATCGCATTGAAAATGAATGGAGCGAAAATTTCCTGAAATTTGATTAAGTGTTTTGGTGAAAAAAGTTCCCCTAGAAAGTGTTTAGGAGCACGTTTTAGGCCATTTGGAGTCGATATGTACCTATAAACAAATTTCTTTTGGGAAGGGTTAGGGTTAGGGTTAGGGTTAGGGTTAGGGTTAGGGTTAGGGTTAGGGTTAGGGTTAGGGTTAGGGTTAGGGTTAGGATAGGGGCTGAGTGCCACTTTGGAATCTTTGATTTGACCCCCTAAACAGTGGATCATTTGCTCTACACTTCGGCTACCCCCCCATTTTCGGGTACCCTGATTCCAGTAATACTAATGAGGAAGGGGTGGGACCTTGTCTTCTCGTCCAATCAGCGAAAAGCAAGTTCAAAGGTCTGTAACTTTTGCTAGGAGTGGATCATTTGCTCATGGATGGTACCGTTGGAAAGCTCGTGGTCGTATTATGTTCGACGGAAGCAGTTTCCAAGTCTCTACGACCTTCCGTTCGGAAGTTATGACCGGAAATGTGTATCGCATTGAAAATGAATGGAGCGAAAATTTCCTGAAATTTGACTAAGTGTTTTGGTGAAAAAAGTTCCCCCGGAAAGTGTTTAGGAGCACGTTTTGGGCCATTTGGAGTCGATATGTACCTATATTAAACAAACTTTTTTGGGGAAAAATACTTGTAAATTTTCTAAGATTTTCACTTAGTCAACTGTTTGAGTTCAGGCAAGTCCCCAGGAGATGATTAGGTTCAGGGTTAGGGTTAGGGTTAGGGTTAGGGTTTAGGGTTAGGGTTAGGGTTAGGGTTAGGGTTTGTGTTCAACGGCTCCCTGCGGGAAACCAATACGCTACTGCCTCCTAACGCTCGTAGGCGTTACCAGAGTTCGCAGAAGGTAGTGTTGCATTCTCACATCGTACATCCAGTTGAGATCCGTATGCACTAAAGTACTTTTGTCAGTAGGGTTAGGGTTAGGGTTAGGGTTAGGGTTAGGGTTTAGGGTTAGGGTTAGGGTTAGGGTTAGGGTTAGGGTTAGGATAGGGGGTAAAAGCCACCTTTGGGCCACCGGCCCAAAGGTGGTTAGGGTTAGGGTTAGGGTTAGGGTTAGGGTTAGGATAGGGTTAGGGTTAGGGTTAGGGTTAGGGTTAGGGTTAGGGTTAGGATAGGGGCTGAGTGCCACTTTGGAATCTTTGATTTGACCCCCTAAACAGTGGATCATTTGCTTGACACTTCGGCTACCCCCCCATTTCCATGTACCCTGATTCCAGTAATACTAATGAGGAAGGGGTGGGACCTTGTCTTCTCGTCCAATCAGCGAAAAGCAAGTTCAAAGGTCTGTAACTTTTGCTAGGAGTGGATCATTTGCTCATGGATGGTACCGTTGGAAAGCTCGTGGTCGTATTATGTTCGACGGAAGCAGTTTCCAAGTCTCTACGACCTTCCGTTCGGAAGTTATGGCCGGAAATGTGTATCGCATTGAAAATGAATGGAGCGAAAATTTCCTGAAATTTGATTAAGTGTTTTGGTGAAAAAAGTTCCCCTAGAAAGTGTTTAGGAGCACGTTTTAGGCCATTTGGAGTCGATATGTACCTATAAACAAATTTCTTTTGGGAAGGGTTAGGGTTAGGGTTAGGGTTAGGGTTAGGGTTAGGGTTAGGGTTAGGGTTAGGGTTAGGGTTAGGATAGGGGCTGAGTGCCACTTTGGAATCTTTGATTTGACCCCCTAAACAGTGGATCATTTGCTCTACACTTCGGCTACCCCCCCATTTTCGGGTACCCTGATTCCAGTAATACTAATGAGGAAGGGGTGGGACCTTGTCTTCTCGTCCAATCAGCGAAAAGCAAGTTCAAAGGTCTGTAACTTTTGCTAGGAGTGGATCATTTGCTCATGGATGGTACCGTTGGAAAGCTCGTGGTCGTATTATGTTCGACGGAAGCAGTTTCCAAGTCTCTACGACCTTCCGTTCGGAAGTTATGACCGGAAATGTGTATCGCATTGAAAATGAATGGAGCGAAAATTTCCTGAAATTTGACTAAGTGTTTTGGTGAAAAAAGTTCCCCCGGAAAGTGTTTAGGAGCACGTTTTGGGCCATTTGGAGTCGATATGTACCTATATTAAACAAACTTTTTTGGGGAAAAATACTTGTAAATTTTCTAAGATTTTCACTTAGTCAACTGTTTGAGTTCAGGCAAGTCCCCAGGAGATGATTAGGTAGGGTTAGGGTTAGGGTTAGGGTTAGGGTTAGGGTTAGGGTTAGGGTTAGGGTTAGGATAGGGGGGTTTAGCCACTTTTGAGCCACCGGCTCAAATCCGAACCTGGCTGACGGTGTCGTTTTTGCGATTGGAGCAAAGGATCATGGGTAAAAAGTGTTTTTTTTAAATAACTTTTGATAGGAAGGTCCTAGAGCTTCGAAACCTGGTCGCGTCAGACCTATTTCGGGGTCTAGCTTTCCAACAAAGCTGTTTTCAAGTCTCTACGACCTTCCGTTCGGAAGTTATGACCGGAAATGTGTATCGCATTGGAAATGAATGGAGCGAAAATTTCCTGAAATTTGACTAAGTGTTTTGGTGAAAAAGGTTAACCCAGAAAGTGTTTAGGAGCACGTTTTAGGCCATTTGGTGTCGATAGGTTAGGGTTAGGGTTAGGGTTAGGGTTAGGGTTAGGGTTAGGGTTAGGGTTAGGATAGGGGCTGAGTGCCACTTTGGAATCTTTGATTTGACCCCCTAAACAGTGGATCATTTGCTTGACACTTCGGCTACCCCCCCATTTTCATGTACCCTGATTCCAGGAATACTAATGAGGAAGGGTTAGGGTTAGGGTTAGGGTTAGGGTTAGGGTTAGGGTTAGGGTTAGATTAAGGGGGTAAAATGAGGTAAGGGTAAATTACCCTTCCGCTAATAACTTTTGATAGGAAGGTCCCAGAGCTACGAAACCTGGTCGCGTCACACCTATTTTGGGGTCTAGCCTTCCAACGAGCCCGCCCTCGACCTTCTACGACTTTGGGAAGTTGGAGAAAATCTCAGAAAAAAGTTTAAATCTTAAATATCTCAGCCTCTGAAGGTCGTAGAGACTCGGGGTTGGTCTTGTTGGAGAGCTAGACCCCGAAATGTGTCCGACGGATTTGGGTGTTGAAGCTCTACGACGCTCCGTTCAAGGGTTAGGGTTAGGGTTAGGGTTAGGGTTAGATTAAGGGGGTAAAATGAGGTATGGGCTATAGCCCATTCGCTAATAACTTTTGATAGGGTTAGGGTTAGGGTTAGGGTTAGGGTTAGGGTTAGGGTTAGGGTTAGGATAGGGGCTGAGTGCCACTTTGGAATCTTTGATTTGACCCCCTAAACAGTGGATCATTTGCTTGACACTTCGGCTACCCCCCCATTTTCATGTACCCTGATTCCAGGAATACTAATGAGGAAGGGGTGGGACCTTGGGTTAGGGTTAGGGTTAGGGTTAGGGTTAGGGTTAGGGTTAGGGTTAGGGTTAGATTTTTCAGGTTTCTCGATGATCCCCCCACCTCGTCCGTCGACTCGGTGGTTTACAGGGACCAAAGGCAATGCACAGGCCGGCGCACGTCGTCATAGCTCTCTTGACCGTACTATCCACTGAAAGTTAGATTAATAGTGGAGACAACAGGTCAATGAACAAGTTTAAGTTTGATTAGTAGTAGAGACAAAAGGTCAGTTACAGATTTGGGTGAGAGGGGTCAGGACCAGGAAGAGTTGCCTTATAGGGGCAGGTCTCTTCCCCGCCTTGACGGGCCGTTATCCTGCCCCTCTCACACTCCCACGCAGAGCGAGGGAGTAAAAGAAGGAGGAGGTGATGGGTGGAGTCATGAATGTCCTCGTAGATCCAGGTTGGGATGGGATCAGGTCCAGGGCGGGGATGAGGAAGCTCCACATCTGGTTGAGAGAGTTCCACATCTGGTTGAGAGGGCTTCACATCTGGTTGAGAGGGGACAGGACCAGGGAGAGTTGCCTTATAGGGGCAGGTCTCTCCCCCGCCTTGACGGGCCGTTATCCTGCCCCCTCTCGCTCCCACGCAGTACGAGGGAAAGAGAGAAGGAGGAGGGTGGTGGGTGGAGTCGTGAACGTCTTCGTAGATCCAGGCTGGGATGTGGTTGGGATAAGGGTTAGGGTCAGGGGTTAGGGTTAGGGTTAGAGTTTAAGGGTTAGGGTTAGGGTTAGGGGTTGGGGTTAGGGTTAGGGTTAGGGTTAGGGTTAGGGTTAGGGTTAGGGTTAGGGTTAGGGTTAGGGTTAGATTAAGGGGGTAAAATGAGGTAAGCTCCCTGGGAGCTTTCGCGAATAACTTTTTATAGGAAGGTCTTAGAGCTTCGAAACCTTCACCAGACCTAATTCGGCGGTCTAGCTTTCCAACGAGCCCAGCCTCGACCTTCTACGCCCTTGGGAAGTGGGAGAAAATCTAAAACAAATGTTTAAATCTTTCATATCTCAGCCTCTGAAGGTCGTAGAGACTCGGCGTTGGTCTTGTTGGAGAGCTAGACCCCGAAATATGTCCGACGGATTCGGGTTCCGAAGCTCTACGACGTTCCGTTCCGGAGATATAGGGCAAAACGTCCCCCCATAGGAAACGAATGGGCGCGAAAAGGTGTAAAAATTACACCAAGTGTTTTGTCCAAAAACGACCCTCAAGAAAGTGTTTAGGAGCACGTTTCAGGTCATTTTGAGTTGTTTGATTCACTTTCTGATGACTGATTTTGTATTTCTTTTACCTCTGGTTAGGGGTTAGGGTTAGGGTTAGGGTTAGGATAAGGCAAGAGTGCCACTTTGGAATCTTTGATTTGACCCCCTAAACAGTGGATAGGGTTAGGGTTAGGGTTAGGGTTAGATTAAGGGTTAGGGTTAGGGTTAGGATTAGGGTTAGGGTTAGGGTTAGGGTTAGGGTTAGGGTTAGGGTTAGGGGTTAGGGGTTAGGGTTAGGGGTTAGGGTTAGGGTTAGGGTTAGGGTTAGGGTTAGGGTTAGGGTTAGGATAGGGGCTGAGTGCCACTTTGGAATCTTTGATTTGACCCCCTAAGGGTTAGGGTTAGGGTTAGGGTTAGGGTTAGGGTTAGGGTTAGGATAGGGCAAGAGTGCCACTTTGGAATCTTTGATTTGACCCCCTAAACAGTGGATCATTTGCTCTACACTTCGGCTACCCCCCCATTTTCGGGTTAGGGTTAGGGTTAGGGTTAGGGTTAGGGGTTAGGGGTTAGGGTTAGGGTTAGGGTTAGGGTTAGGGTTAGGGTTAGGGTTAGGGTTAGGGTAGGGCAAGAGTGCCACTTTGGAATCTAGGGTTAGGGTTAGGGTTAGGGTTAGGGTTAGGGTTAGGGTTAGGGTTAGGGTTAGGGTTAGGGTTAGGGTTAGGATAAGGCAAGAGTGCCACTTTGGATTCTTTGATTTGACCCCCTAAACAGTGGATCATTTGCTCTACACTTCGGCTACCCCCCCATTTTCGGGTACCCTGATTCCAGTAATACTAATGAGGAAGGGGTGGGACCTTGTCTTCTCGTCCAATCAGCGAAAAGCAAGTTCAAAGGTCTGTAACTTTTGCTAGGAGTGGATCATTTGCTCATGGATGGTACCGTTGGAAAGCTCGTGGTCGTATTATGTTCGACGGAAGCAGTTTCCAACACTCTACGACCTTCCGTTCGGAAGTTATGACCGGAAATGTGTATCGCATTGAAAATGAATGGAGCGAAAATTTCCTGAAATTTGACTAAGTGTTTTGGTGAAAAAGGGTCACCCAGAAAGTAGTTAGGAGCACGTTTCAGGCCATTTGGAGTCGATGGGTACCTATATTAAACAAACTTTTTTGGGAAAAATACTTGTAAATTTTCTAAGATTTTCACTAAGTCAACTGTTTGAGTTCAGGCAAGTCCCCAGGAGATGGTTAGGGTTAGGGTTAGGGTTAGGGTTAGTGTTCGGGTTAGGGTTAGGGTTAGGGTTAGGGTTAGGATAAGGCAAGGGTTAGGGTTAGGGTTAGGGTTAGGGTTAGGGTTAGGGTTAGGGTTAGGGTTTAGGGTTTAGGGTTTAGGGTTAGGGTTAGGGTTAGGGTTAGGGTTAGGGTTAGGGTTAGGGTTAGGGTTAGGGTTAGGATAGGGGCTGAGTGCCACTTTGGAATCTTTGATTTGACCCCCTAAACAGTGGATCATTTGCTTGACACTTCGGCTACCCCCCCATTTCCATGTACCCTGATTCCAGTAATACTAATGAGGAAGGGGTGGGACCTTGTCTTCTCGTCCAATCAGCGAAAAGCAAGTTCAAAGGTCTGTAACTTTTGCTAGGAGTGGATCATTTGCTCATGGATGGTACCGTTGGAAAGCTCGTGGTCGTATTATGTTCGACGGAAGCAGTTTCCAAGTCTCTACGACCTTTCGTTCGGAAGTTATGACCGGAAATGTGTATCGCATTGAAAATGAATGGAGCGAAAATTTCCTGAAATTTGACTAAGTGTTTTGGTGAAAAAGGTTCACCCAGAAAGTAGTTAGGAGCACGTTTCAGGCCATTTGGAGTCGATAGGTACCTATATTAAACAAACTTTATTTGGGAAAAATACTTGTAAATTTTCTAAGATTTTCACTAAGTCAACTGTTTTAGTTCAGGCAAGTCCCCAGGAGAGTTAGGTTAGGGTTAGGGTTTAGGGTTAGGGTTAGGGTTAGTTGTTTGATGCTATCTCGATGAGGGTTAGGGTTAGGGTTAGGGTTAGGGTTTGTGTTCAAGGGTTAGGGTTAGGGTTAGGGTTAGGGTTAGGGTTAGGGTTAGGGTTAGGATAGGGCAAGAGTGCCACTTTGGAATCTTTGATTTGACCCCCTAAACAGTGGATCAGGTTAGGGTTAGGGTTAGGGTTAGGGTTAGGGTTAGGGTTAGGGTTAGGGTTAGGGTTAGGGTTAGGGTTAGGATAGGGGCTGAGTGCCACTTTGGAATCTTTGATTTGACCCCCTAAACAGTGGATCATTTGCTCTACACTTCGGCTACCCCCCCATTTTCGGGTACCCTGATTCCAGTAATACTAATGAGGAAGGGGTGGGACCTTGTCTTCTCGTCCAATCAGCGAAAAGCAAGTTCAAAGGTCTGTAACTTTTGCTAGGAGTGGATCATTTGCTCATGGATGGTACCGTTGGAAAGCTCGTGGTCGTATTATGTTCGACGGAAGCAGTTTCCAAGTCTCTACGACCTTCCGTTCGGAAGTTATGACCGGAAATGTGTATCGCATTGAAAATGAATGGAGCGAAAATTTCCTGAAATTTGACTAAGTGTTTTGGTGAAAAAAGTTCCCCCGGAAAGTGTTTAGGAGCACGTTTTGGGCCATTTGGAGTCGATATGTACCTATATTAAACAAACTTTTTTGGGGAAAAATACTTGTAAATTTTCTAAGATTTTCACTTAGTCAACTGTTTGAGTTCAGGCAAGTCCCCAGGAGATGATTAGGTTCAGGGTTAGGGTTAGGGTTAGGGTTAGGGTTTAGGGGTTAGGGTTAGGGTTAGGGTTAGGGTTAGGGTTTGTGTTCAACGGCTCCCTGCGGGAAACCAATACGCTACTGCCTCCTAACGCTCGTAGGCGTTACCAGAGTTCGCAGAAGGTAGTGTTGCATTCTCACATCGTACATCCAGTTGAGATCCGTATGCACTAAAGTACTTTTGTCAGTAGGGTTAGGGTTAGGGTTAGGGTTAGGGTTAGGGTTAGGGTTTAGGGTTAGGGTTAGGGTTAGGGTTAGGATAGGGGGTAAAAGCCACCTTTGGGCCGGTTAGGGTTAGGGTTAGGGTTAGGGTTAGGGTTAGGGTTAGGGTTAGGGTTAGGGTTAGGGTTAGGATAGGGCAAGAGTGCCACTTTGGAATCTTTGATTTGACCCCCTAAACAGTGGATCATTTGCTCTACACTTCGGCTACCCCCCCATTTTCGGGTACCCTGATTCCAGTAATACTAATGAGGAAGGGGTGGGACCTTGTCTTCTCGTCCAATCAGCGAAAAGCAAGTTGAAAGGTCTGTAACTTTTGCTAGGAGTGGATCATTTGCTCATGGATGGTACCGTTGGAAAGCTCGTGGTCGTATTATGTTCGACGGAAGCAGTTTCCAAGTCTCTACGACCTTCCGTTCGGAAGTTATGACCGGAAATGTGTATCACATTGAAAATGAATGGAGCGATAATTTCCTGAAATTTGACTAAGTGTTTTGGTGAAAAAGGTTCACCCAGAAAGTAGTTAGGAGCACGTTTCAGGCCATTTGGAGTCGATAGGTACCAATATTAAACAAACTTCTTTTGGGAAAAATACTTGTAAATTTTCTAAGATTTTCACTAAGTCAACTGTTTGAGTTCAGGCAAGTCCCCAGGAGATGGTTAGGTTCAGTACAACTGCACAGGGAGGGTTAGGGTTAGGGTTAGGGTTAGGATAGGGGGTAAAGGGTTAGGGCCACAGTGTAGGGTTAGGGTTAGGGTTAGGGTTAAGGGTTAGGGTTAGGGTTAGGGTTAGGGTTAAGGGTTAGGGTTAGGGTTAGGGTTAGGGTTAGGGTTAGGGTTAGGGTTAGGATAGGGGCTGAGTGCCACTTTGGAATCTTTGATTTGACCCCCTAAACAGTGGATCATTTGCTTGACACTTCGGCTACCCCCCCATTTTCGTGTACCCTGATTCCAGTAATACTAATGAGGAAGGGGTGGGACCTTGTCTTCTCGTCCAATCAGCGAAAAGTAAGTTCAAAGGTCTGTAACTTTTGCTAGGAGTGGATCATTTGCTCATGGATGGTACCGTTGGAAAGCTCGTGGTCGTATTATGTTCGACGGAAGCAGTTTCCAAGTCTCTACGACCTTCCGTTCGGAAGTTATGACCGGAAATGTGTATCGCATTGAAAATGAATGGAGCGAAAATTTCCTGAAATTTGACTAAGTGTTTTGGTGAAAAAAGTTCCCACAGAAAGTGTTTAGGAGCACGTTTTAGGCCATTTGGAGTCGATATGTACCTATAAACAAATTTTTTTTGGGAAAAATAATTGTGAAATTTGAGGGTTAGGGTTAGGGTTAGGGTTAGGGTTAGGGTTAGGGTTTGTGTTCAACGGCTCCCTGCGGGAAACCAATACGCTACTGCCTCCTAACGCTCGTAGGCGTTACCAGAGTTCGCAGAAGGTAGTGTTGCACTCTCACATCGTACATCCAGTTGAGATCCGTATGCACTAAAGTACTTTTGTCAGTAGCGTATGGTGCGAGACCTCTGAATAGTTTCAGAGTTTTGATGTGAGATGTGCTGTATGGTGAATCAAGGTCACTGGGTACCCCTTATGCGTTAGGGTTAGGGTTAGGGTTAGGGTTAGGGTTAGGGTTAGGGTTAGGGTTTGTGTTCAACGGCTCCCTGCGGGAAACCAATACGCTACTGCCTCCTAACGCTCGTAGGCGTTACCAGAGTTCGCAGAAGGTAGTGTTGCACTCTCACATCGTACATCCAGTTGAGATCCGTATGCACTAAAGTACTTTTGTCAGTAGCGTATGGTGCGAGACCTCTGAATAGTTTCAGAGTTTTGATGTGAGATGTGCTGTATGGTGAATCAAGGTCACTGGGTACCCCTTATGCGTTAGGGTTAGGGTTAGGGTTAGGGTTAGGGTTAGGGTTAGGGTTAGGGTTAGGGTTAGGGTTAGGGTTTAGGGTTAGGGTTAGGGTTAGGGTTAGGGTTAGGATAGGGGCTGAGTGCCACTTTGGAATCTTTGATTTGACCCCCTAAACAGTGGATCATTTGCTTGACACTTCGGCTACCCCCCCATTTTCATGTACCCTGATTCCAGGAATACTAATGAGGAAGGGGTGGGACCTTGTCTTCTCGTCCAATCAGAGAAAAGCAAGTTAAAAGGTCTGTAACTTTTGCTAGGAGTGGATCATTTGCTCATGGATGGTACCGTTGGAAAGCTCGTCGTCGAATTATGTCCGACGGAAGCTGTTTCCAAGTCTCTACGACCTTCCGTTCGAAAGTTATGACCGGAAATGTGTATCGCATTGGAAATGAATGGAGCGAAAATTTCCTGAAATTTGACTAAGTGTTTTGGTGAAAAAGGTTAACCCAGAAAGTGTTTAGGAGCACGTTTTAGGCCATTTGGAGTCGGTGGGTACCTATATTAAACAAACTTTTTCTGGGAAAAATACTTGTAAATTTTCTAAGATTTTCACTAAGTCAAGGGTTAGGGTTAGGGTTAGGGTTAGGGTTAGGGTTAGATTAAGGGGGTAAAATGAGGTAAGCTCCCTGGGAGCTTTCGCGAATAACTTTTTATAGGAAGGTCTTAGAGCTTCGAAACCTTCACCAGTCCTAATTCGGTGGTCTAGCTTTCCAACGAGCCCAGCCTCGACCTTCTACGACCTTGAGAAGTGGGAGAAAATCTAAAAAAAAAGTTTAGATCTTTCATATCTCAGCCTCTGAAGGTCGTAGAGACTCGGGGTTGGTCTTGTTGGAGAGCTAGACCCCGAAATATGTCCGACGGATTCGGGTGTCGAAGCTCTACGACGTTCTGTTCCGGAGATATAGGGCAAAACGTCCCCCCATAGGAAAGGGTTAGGGTTAGGGTTAGGGTTAGGGTTAGGGTTAGGGTTAGGGTTAGGGTTAGGGTTAGGGTTAGGGTTAGGGTTAGATTTTTCAGGTTTCTCGATGATCCCCCCACCTCGTCCGTCGACTCGGTGGTTTACAGGGACCAAAGGCAATGCGACAGGCCAGCGCACGTCGTCCATTTGGCTCTCTTGACCGTACTATCCACTAAAAGTTTGATTAGTAGTAGAGAGACAAAAGGTCAATTACAAGTTTAGGTTTGCTTAGTAGTAGAGGAGAGACAACAGGTCAATTACAGATTTGGGTGAGAGGGGTCAGGACCAGGAAGAGTTGCCTTATAGGGGCAGGTCTCTTCCCCGCCTTGACGGGCCGTTATCCTGCCCCTCTCACACTCCCACGCAGAGCGAGGGAGTAAAAGAAGGAGGAGGTGATGGGTGGAGTCATGAATGTCCTCGTAGATCCAGGCTGGGATGGGATCAGGTCCAGGGTGGGGATGAGGGAGCTCCACATCTGGTTGAGAGAGTTCCACATTTGGTTGAGAGGGGTCAGGACCAGGGAGAGTTGCCTTATAGGGGCAGGTCTCTCCCCCGCCTTGACGGGCCGTTATCCTGCCCCCTCTCGCTCCCACGCAGTACGAGGGAAAGAAAGAAGGAGGAGGGTGGTGGGTGGAGTCGTAAATGTCTTCGTAGATCCAGGCTGGGATGTGGTTGGGATAAGGGTTAGGGTCAGGGGTTAGGGTTAGAGTTAAGGGTTAAGGTTAGGGGTCAGGGGTTAGGGTTATGATTAAGGGTTAGGGTTAGGGGTTGGGGTTAGGGCAAGGGTTCGGGGTTAAGGTTAGGGTTAGAGGTCAAGGGTTAGGGGTTGGGGTTAGGGTAAGGGTTCGGGGTTAAGGTTAGGGGTCAGGGGTTAGGGTAATGATTAGGGTTTAGGGTTAAGGTTAGGGTTGGGGTTAGGGTTATGGTTAGTTGTTGAAGGTTCCCTCGAAGAATCCCCTCCTTCATCCGACGACTGGGCAGCTCCACGGCTCTTCTGATCCATTTCTTCACCATCCATTTCAAAAATAAAGTTCATACAGAAGTGGAAATTCTGGAAAAAATCCTTGTGAAAATGTGAGAATGTCCCTTTAAGTTTTGGAGAAAAAAGTTTCATGTGTGTTTGTAAAATCGTGTGAACCTTCCTCCAGGTTCTGGACATAATATGTGTTTGTAGAAATATGGGAACCTCACTTAGAGTTCTGGAAATAATGTGTTTGCAAAGATGTGGAGACTTATATTATGTGTTTGTAAAAATTGTGGGAACATCCTTTAGAGTTCTGGAAATAATGTGTATATGTGTTTGTAAAAAAGTGGGAACCACCATTAGGTTTCTGGAAAGAAAACTTTATTTTTTTATCTTTTCAAAAAATTCAAAAAATTCCAAAAAATAAAAAATAAAAAATAAAAAAATATAAAAAAATATATATAAAAAAATAATAATAAAATAATTCTTTGTTTGTGAAGCTGTATGAATCTTCCTTGGAGTTCTGGAAAAAATGGCAGCATTTCCTTGTATTTTAAGCATTTCATTGTTGGAAAGTTTTTTTTGTTGTTTAAGTATTGTAACTCTCCACTAAGATAGGGTGGAGAGTTTGTTGTTGTAGAGGTTAGTTTCTTTAATTGTCTAGCAATCTTATTTTAAATTCTATTTTATGTCTATTTTAAGTCTATTTATAGGACACATCATCAGTAGTGAACCCCGGGATCACGGGGTGTTTCGGCCATTACCACCAGACACCCTCACCCGAGGATGGCCCCGCCGGGATGATCAGTTCCCAGGGTGTGTCCATTTTAGTATAAAGATAAGATAAGATCTAATTTTATGAGTTAATATTACAGAGTTAAAGTTATTATAATTACGGTAGGAAGGCTATGTTTTTTATATATTATAAAACGTATTATTTAATTATTATTATATTTATTATTATTATGAATTTAATTATTATTATTATTATTATTATTATTATTATTTATTTAAATAGTATTATTATTATTATTATTTTTATAAAACAAGGTGAATTTTTCATGAAAAAGGCATACTTACCATTGAATTCCAGCACAGGAGGGTCTGTGACATCACAAGGCAGCCCCCACCTTTTTTTTGGAGCAGGGTGACGAAGAGGAAGGATGAAGAATGGTCCTCTTCACCCATGGCAAAGTAATTCTGTGTCTCATAAACCGTATGACTACAGAATTTGTGAAAACTCGTTTTTTAGACTGGGCTGTGAGTGGAGGTCATATTTCTTACAGTCCTACTCCGTTATGGTTTCAAAAAAAATATTCTAAAAACCCTATAATTAGTAAGATCTCATTTAGAGCTGTCCGAAAATACCCCATATGTCCATATTTTTATTTGTAATTACAGAGTTATTAAGATAATTAGGTCTCCCGTAGGTTTACCCAGAATTCAACTGGGTTTTCTAATCGTCTAATATGGTTAAAAGTAAAATTGAAATTACTCGGCTCCCCTTACTGCTAGATTATTAAAAAAAGGGGGGTCTCTTTGTTATGAGATCAGGATCCTAATTAAGGCTGTTATGCCCGCTTTTAACCTCTAGGGAGTATTTAATCATTAAAGAACCACCTGTATTTTTCCACCTTTGATTAAATCTTTTTCCTTTTCTGCTGTATCCGGTTGATCCGGTAATTAAATAAGCATGTTATATATGTATATATTCGTTTATTAATTAAAGTAATCGCCTGTATTTTATATCCTGATTAAATCTTTTCTTTTTCCTTGTATCCGGGTGATCCGGTGAAATTTAAAAGTCTAAATAATCATGTTATATATGTATATATTTAATAATTAAAATAATCACCTGTATTTTCTACCATTTGGTTAAATCTTTTATTTTTCTGTTGTATCCGGGTAATCCGGTGAGATTTCAAAATCTAAATAATCATGTTAAATATGTATATATTTAATAATTAAAATAATCACCTGTATTTTCTATCATTTGGTTAAATCTTTTCTTTTTCTGCTGCATCCGGTTGATCCGGTAAATTTAAGAAAATGAAATAATCATGTTATAAATGTATACATTTAATAATTAAAATAATCCCCTGTTTTTTTAATCTTTTATAATGTTAATATTTAATTATTAAGATAATTAAAGTTCAGTTATTGTTGATTTTTAAAGACGTAATTATTTTTAGTTCACATTTTGGTCAAATTAATGACATTGTGCCGGAGTGGAGCGGCATGTTACTTTTTGGTTATAGTTGAGTCATATTCAAGTTCAGTTATTGTTGATTTTTAAAGACGTAATTATTTTTAGTTCACATTCTGGTCAAATTAATGACATTGTGCCGGAGTGGAGCGGCATGTTACTTTTTGGTTATAGTTGAGTCATATTCAAGTTCAGTTATTGTTGATTTTTAAAGACGTAATTATTTTTAGTTCACATTCTGGTCAAATTAATGACATTGTGCCGGAGTGGAGCGGCATGTTATTTTATAGTTATAGTTGAGTCATATTCAAGTTCAGTTATTGTTGATTTTTAAAGACGTAATTATTTTTAGTTCACATTCTGGTCAAATTAATGACATTGTGCCGGAGTGGAGCGGCATGTTACTTTTTGGTTATAGTTGAGTTATATTCAAGTTCAGTTATTGTTGATTTTTAAAGACGTAATTATTTTTAGTTCACATTCTGGTCAAATTAATGACATTGAGCCGGAGTGGAGCGGCATGTTACTTTTTGGTTATAGTTGAGTCATATTCAAGTTCAGTTATTGTTGATTTTTAAAGACGTAATTATTTTTAGTTCATATTCTGGTCAAATTAATGACATTGTGCCGGAGTGGAGCGGCATGTTATTTTATGGTTATAGTTGAGTCATATTCAAGTTCAGTTATTGTTGATTTTTAATTTTTGATTTTTAAAGACGTAATTATTTTTAGTTCACATTCTGGTCAAATTAATGACATTGAGCCGGAGTGGAGCGGCATGTTATTTTATGGTTATAGTTGAGTCATATTCAAGTTCAGTTATTGTTGATTCTTGTTGATTCTGTTTGCTAGGTTTTTTTATACATAAAAAAGGGAAATCTCTTTGTTTAAGGGATCTGGGTCCTAATTAAGGTTGTTATGCTTGGTTTTACCCGCTAGGGAGTAATTAATCATTAAAGGCACCACATGTAATTTATCATCCTTCGATTAAAACCTTCTTTAGAGATGGAATTATTTCTATTCTACATTCTGGTCAGGTTACTGACCTCGTGCAGGAACAAAGCGGCCTGCTGTGGATAGTACATAGTGGCCTGCGTCAGAGAGCCCGCTGTCCGAAGGCACGGGCTAGGGTTAGATTTTTCAGGTTTCTCGATGATCCCCCCACCTCGTCCGTCGACTCGGTGGTTTACAGGGACCAAAGGCAATGCGACAGGCCAGCGCACGTCGTCCATTTGGCTCTCTTGACCGTACTATCCACTAAAAGTTTGATTAGTAGTAGAGAGACAAAAGGTCAATTACAAGTTTAGGTTTGCTTAGTAGTAGAGGAGAGACAACAGGTCAATTACAGATTTGGGTGAGAGGGGTCAGGACCAGGAAGAGTTGCCTTATAGGGGCAGGTCTCTTCCCCGCCTTGACGGGCCGTTATCCTGCCCCTCTCACACTCCCACGCAGAGCGAGGGAGTAAAAGAAGGAGGAGGTGATGGGTGGAGTCATGAATGTCCTCGTAGATCCAGGCTGGGATGGGATCAGGTCCAGGGTGGGGATGAGGGAGCTCCACATCTGGTTGAGAGAGTTCCACATTTGGTTGAGAGGGGTCAGGACCAGGGAGAGTTGCCTTATAGGGGCAGGTCTCTCCCCCGCCTTGACGGGCCGTTATCCTGCCCCCTCTCGCTCCCACGCAGTACGAGGGAAAGAAAGAAGGAGGAGGGTGGTGGGTGGAGTCGTAAATGTCTTCGTAGATCCAGGCTGGGATGTGGTTGGGATAAGGGTTAGGGTCAGGGGTTAGGGTTAGAGTTAAGGGTTAAGGTTAGGGGTCAGGGGTTAGGGTTATGATTAAGGGTTAGGGTTAGGGGTTGGGGTTAGGGCAAGGGTTCGGGGTTAAGGTTAGGGTTAGAGGTCAAGGGTTAGGGGTTGGGGTTAGGGTAAGGGTTCGGGGTTAAGGTTAGGGGTCAGGGGTTAGGGTAATGATTAGGGTTTAGGGTTAAGGTTAGGGTTGGGGTTAGGGTTATGGTTAGTTGTTGAAGGTTCCCTCGAAGAATCCCCTCCTTCATCCGACGACTGGGCAGCTCCACGGCTCTTCTGATCCATTTCTTCACCATCCATTTCAAAAATAAAGTTCATACAGAAGTGGAAATTCTGGAAAAAATCCTTGTGAAAATGTGAGAATGTCCCTTTAAGTTTTGGAGAAAAAAGTTTCATGTGTGTTTGTAAAATCGTGTGAACCTTCCTCCAGGTTCTGGACATAATATGTGTTTGTAGAAATATGGGAACCTCACTTAGAGTTCTGGAAATAATGTGTTTGCAAAGATGTGGAGACTTATATTATGTGTTTGTAAAAATTGTGGGAACATCCTTTAGAGTTCTGGAAATAATGTGTATATGTGTTTGTAAAAAAGTGGGAACCACCATTAGGTTTCTGGAAAGAAAACTTTATTTTTTTATCTTTTCAAAAAATTCAAAAAATTCCAAAAAATAAAAAATAAAAAATAAAAAAATATAAAAAAATATATATAAAAAAATAATAATAAAATAATTCTTTGTTTGTGAAGCTGTATGAATCTTCCTTGGAGTTCTGGAAAAAATGGCAGCATTTCCTTGTATTTTAAGCATTTCATTGTTGGAAAGTTTTTTTTGTTGTTTAAGTATTGTAACTCTCCACTAAGATAGGGTGGAGAGTTTGTTGTTGTAGAGGTTAGTTTCTTTAATTGTCTAGCAATCTTATTTTAAATTCTATTTTATGTCTATTTTAAGTCTATTTATAGGACACATCATCAGTAGTGAACCCCGGGATCACGGGGTGTTTCGGCCATTACCACCAGACACCCTCACCCGAGGATGGCCCCGCCGGGATGATCAGTTCCCAGGGTGTGTCCATTTTAGTATAAAGATAAGATAAGATCTAATTTTATGAGTTAATATTACAGAGTTAAAGTTATTATAATTACGGTAGGAAGGCTATGTTTTTTATATATTATAAAACGTATTATTTAATTATTATTATATTTATTATTATTATGAATTTAATTATTATTATTATTATTATTATTATTATTATTTATTTAAATAGTATTATTATTATTATTATTTTTATAAAACAAGGTGAATTTTTCATGAAAAAGGCATACTTACCATTGAATTCCAGCACAGGAGGGTCTGTGACATCACAAGGCAGCCCCCACCTTTTTTTTGGAGCAGGGTGACGAAGAGGAAGGATGAAGAATGGTCCTCTTCACCCATGGCAAAGTAATTCTGTGTCTCATAAACCGTATGACTACAGAATTTGTGAAAACTCGTTTTTTAGACTGGGCTGTGAGTGGAGGTCATATTTCTTACAGTCCTACTCCGTTATGGTTTCAAAAAAAATATTCTAAAAACCCTATAATTAGTAAGATCTCATTTAGAGCTGTCCGAAAATACCCCATATGTCCATATTTTTATTTGTAATTACAGAGTTATTAAGATAATTAGGTCTCCCGTAGGTTTACCCAGAATTCAACTGGGTTTTCTAATCGTCTAATATGGTTAAAAGTAAAATTGAAATTACTCGGCTCCCCTTACTGCTAGATTATTAAAAAAAGGGGGGTCTCTTTGTTATGAGATCAGGATCCTAATTAAGGCTGTTATGCCCGCTTTTAACCTCTAGGGAGTATTTAATCATTAAAGAACCACCTGTATTTTTCCACCTTTGATTAAATCTTTTTCCTTTTCTGCTGTATCCGGTTGATCCGGTAATTAAATAAGCCTGTTATATATGTATATATTCGTTTATTAATTAAAGTAATCGCCTGTATTTTATATCCTGATTAAATCTTTTCTTTTTCCTTGTATCCGGGTGATCCGGTGAAATTTAAAAGTCTAAATAATCATGTTATATATGTATATATTTAATAATTAAAATAATCACCTGTATTTTCTACCATTTGGTTAAATCTTTTATTTTTCTGTTGTATCCGGGTAATCCGGTGAGATTTCAAAATCTAAATAATCATGTTAAATATGTATATATTTAATAATTAAAATAATCACCTGTATTTTCTATCATTTGGTTAAATCTTTTCTTTTTCTGCTGCATCCGGTTGATCCGGTAAATTTAAGAAAATGAAATAATCATGTTATAAATGTATACATTTAATAATTAAAATAATCCCCTGTTTTTTTAATCTTTTATAATGTTAATATTTAATTATTAAGATAATTAAAGTTCAGTTATTGTTGATTTTTAAAGACGTAATTATTTTTAGTTCACATTTTGGTCAAATTAATGACATTGTGCCGGAGTGGAGCGGCATGTTACTTTTTGGTTATAGTTGAGTCATATTCAAGTTCAGTTATTGTTGATTTTTAAAGACGTAATTATTTTTAGTTCACATTCTGGTCAAATTAATGACATTGTGCCGGAGTGGAGCGGCATGTTACTTTTTGGTTATAGTTGAGTCATATTCAAGTTCAGTTATTGTTGATTTTTAAAGACGTAATTATTTTTAGTTCACATTCTGGTCAAATTAATGACATTGTGCCGGAGTGGAGCGGCATGTTATTTTATAGTTATAGTTGAGTCATATTCAAGTTCAGTTATTGTTGATTTTTAAAGACGTAATTATTTTTAGTTCACATTCTGGTCAAATTAATGACATTGTGCCGGAGTGGAGCGGCATGTTACTTTTTGGTTATAGTTGAGTTATATTCAAGTTCAGTTATTGTTGATTTTTAAAGACGTAATTATTTTTAGTTCACATTCTGGTCAAATTAATGACATTGAGCCGGAGTGGAGCGGCATGTTACTTTTTGGTTATAGTTGAGTCATATTCAAGTTCAGTTATTGTTGATTTTTAAAGACGTAATTATTTTTAGTTCATATTCTGGTCAAATTAATGACATTGTGCCGGAGTGGAGCGGCATGTTATTTTATGGTTATAGTTGAGTCATATTCAAGTTCAGTTATTGTTGATTTTTAATTTTTGATTTTTAAAGACGTAATTATTTTTAGTTCACATTCTGGTCAAATTAATGACATTGAGCCGGAGTGGAGCGGCATGTTATTTTATGGTTATAGTTGAGTCATATTCAAGTTCAGTTATTGTTGATTCTTGTTGATTCTGTTTGCTAGGTTTTTTTATACATAAAAAAGGGAAATCTCTTTGTTTAAGGGATCTGGGTCCTAATTAAGGTTGTTATGCTTGGTTTTACCCGCTAGGGAGTAATTAATCATTAAAGGCACCACATGTAATTTATCATCCTTCGATTAAAACCTTCTTTAGAGATGGAATTATTTCTATTCTACATTCTGGTCAGGTTACTGACCTCGTGCAGGAACAAAGCGGCCTGCTGTGGATAGTACATAGTGGCCTGCGTCAGAGAGCCCGCTGTCCGAAGGCACGGGCTAGGGTTAGATTTTTCAGGTTTCTCGATGATCCCCCCACCTCGTCCGTCGACTCGGTGGTTTACAGGGACCAAAGGCAATGCGACAGGCCAGCGCACGTCGTCCATTTGGCTCTCTTGACCGTACTATCCACTAAAAGTTTGATTAGTAGTAGAGAGACAAAAGGTCAATTACAAGTTTAGGTTTGCTTAGTAGTAGAGGAGAGACAACAGGTCAATTACAGATTTGGGTGAGAGGGGTCAGGACCAGGAAGAGTTGCCTTATAGGGGCAGGTCTCTTCCCCGCCTTGACGGGCCGTTATCCTGCCCCTCTCACACTCCCACGCAGAGCGAGGGAGTAAAAGAAGGAGGAGGTGATGGGTGGAGTCATGAATGTCCTCGTAGATCCAGGCTGGGATGGGATCAGGTCCAGGGTGGGGATGAGGGAGCTCCACATCTGGTTGAGAGAGTTCCACATTTGGTTGAGAGGGGTCAGGACCAGGGAGAGTTGCCTTATAGGGGCAGGTCTCTCCCCCGCCTTGACGGGCCGTTATCCTGCCCCCTCTCGCTCCCACGCAGTACGAGGGAAAGAAAGAAGGAGGAGGGTGGTGGGTGGAGTCGTAAATGTCTTCGTAGATCCAGGCTGGGATGTGGTTGGGATAAGGGTTAGGGTCAGGGGTTAGGGTTAGAGTTAAGGGTTAAGGTTAGGGGTCAGGGGTTAGGGTTATGATTAAGGGTTAGGGTTAGGGGTTGGGGTTAGGGCAAGGGTTCGGGGTTAAGGTTAGGGTTAGAGGTCAAGGGTTAGGGGTTGGGGTTAGGGTAAGGGTTCGGGGTTAAGGTTAGGGGTCAGGGGTTAGGGTAATGATTAGGGTTTAGGGTTAAGGTTAGGGTTGGGGTTAGGGTTATGGTTAGTTGTTGAAGGTTCCCTCGAAGAATCCCCTCCTTCATCCGACGACTGGGCAGCTCCACGGCTCTTCTGATCCATTTCTTCACCATCCATTTCAAAAATAAAGTTCATACAGAAGTGGAAATTCTGGAAAAAATCCTTGTGAAAATGTGAGAATGTCCCTTTAAGTTTTGGAGAAAAAAGTTTCATGTGTGTTTGTAAAATCGTGTGAACCTTCCTCCAGGTTCTGGACATAATATGTGTTTGTAGAAATATGGGAACCTCACTTAGAGTTCTGGAAATAATGTGTTTGCAAAGATGTGGAGACTTATATTATGTGTTTGTAAAAATTGTGGGAACATCCTTTAGAGTTCTGGAAATAATGTGTATATGTGTTTGTAAAAAAGTGGGAACCACCATTAGGTTTCTGGAAAGAAAACTTTATTTTTTTATCTTTTCAAAAAATTCAAAAAATTCCAAAAAATAAAAAATAAAAAATAAAAAAATATAAAAAAATATATATAAAAAAATAATAATAAAATAATTCTTTGTTTGTGAAGCTGTATGAATCTTCCTTGGAGTTCTGGAAAAAATGGCAGCATTTCCTTGTATTTTAAGCATTTCATTGTTGGAAAGTTTTTTTTGTTGTTTAAGTATTGTAACTCTCCACTAAGATAGGGTGGAGAGTTTGTTGTTGTAGAGGTTAGTTTCTTTAATTGTCTAGCAATCTTATTTTAAATTCTATTTTATGTCTATTTTAAGTCTATTTATAGGACACATCATCAGTAGTGAACCCCGGGATCACGGGGTGTTTCGGCCATTACCACCAGACACCCTCACCCGAGGATGGCCCCGCCGGGATGATCAGTTCCCAGGGTGTGTCCATTTTAGTATAAAGATAAGATAAGATCTAATTTTATGAGTTAATATTACAGAGTTAAAGTTATTATAATTACGGTAGGAAGGCTATGTTTTTTATATATTATAAAACGTATTATTTAATTATTATTATATTTATTATTATTATGAATTTAATTATTATTATTATTATTATTATTATTATTATTTATTTAAATAGTATTATTATTATTATTATTTTTATAAAACAAGGTGAATTTTTCATGAAAAAGGCATACTTACCATTGAATTCCAGCACAGGAGGGTCTGTGACATCACAAGGCAGCCCCCACCTTTTTTTTGGAGCAGGGTGACGAAGAGGAAGGATGAAGAATGGTCCTCTTCACCCATGGCAAAGTAATTCTGTGTCTCATAAACCGTATGACTACAGAATTTGTGAAAACTCGTTTTTTAGACTGGGCTGTGAGTGGAGGTCATATTTCTTACAGTCCTACTCCGTTATGGTTTCAAAAAAAATATTCTAAAAACCCTATAATTAGTAAGATCTCATTTAGAGCTGTCCGAAAATACCCCATATGTCCATATTTTTATTTGTAATTACAGAGTTATTAAGATAATTAGGTCTCCCGTAGGTTTACCCAGAATTCAACTGGGTTTTCTAATCGTCTAATATGGTTAAAAGTAAAATTGAAATTACTCGGCTCCCCTTACTGCTAGATTATTAAAAAAAGGGGGGTCTCTTTGTTATGAGATCAGGATCCTAATTAAGGCTGTTATGCCCGCTTTTAACCTCTAGGGAGTATTTAATCATTAAAGAACCACCTGTATTTTTCCACCTTTGATTAAATCTTTTTCCTTTTCTGCTGTATCCGGTTGATCCGGTAATTAAATAAGCCTGTTATATATGTATATATTCGTTTATTAATTAAAGTAATCGCCTGTATTTTATATCCTGATTAAATCTTTTCTTTTTCCTTGTATCCGGGTGATCCGGTGAAATTTAAAAGTCTAAATAATCATGTTATATATGTATATATTTAATAATTAAAATAATCACCTGTATTTTCTACCATTTGGTTAAATCTTTTATTTTTCTGTTGTATCCGGGTAATCCGGTGAGATTTCAAAATCTAAATAATCATGTTAAATATGTATATATTTAATAATTAAAATAATCACCTGTATTTTCTATCATTTGGTTAAATCTTTTCTTTTTCTGCTGCATCCGGTTGATCCGGTAAATTTAAGAAAATGAAATAATCATGTTATAAATGTATACATTTAATAATTAAAATAATCCCCTGTTTTTTTAATCTTTTATAATGTTAATATTTAATTATTAAGATAATTAAAGTTCAGTTATTGTTGATTTTTAAAGACGTAATTATTTTTAGTTCACATTTTGGTCAAATTAATGACATTGTGCCGGAGTGGAGCGGCATGTTACTTTTTGGTTATAGTTGAGTCATATTCAAGTTCAGTTATTGTTGATTTTTAAAGACGTAATTATTTTTAGTTCACATTCTGGTCAAATTAATGACATTGTGCCGGAGTGGAGCGGCATGTTACTTTTTGGTTATAGTTGAGTCATATTCAAGTTCAGTTATTGTTGATTTTTAAAGACGTAATTATTTTTAGTTCACATTCTGGTCAAATTAATGACATTGTGCCGGAGTGGAGCGGCATGTTATTTTATAGTTATAGTTGAGTCATATTCAAGTTCAGTTATTGTTGATTTTTAAAGACGTAATTATTTTTAGTTCACATTCTGGTCAAATTAATGACATTGTGCCGGAGTGGAGCGGCATGTTACTTTTTGGTTATAGTTGAGTTATATTCAAGTTCAGTTATTGTTGATTTTTAAAGACGTAATTATTTTTAGTTCACATTCTGGTCAAATTAATGACATTGAGCCGGAGTGGAGCGGCATGTTACTTTTTGGTTATAGTTGAGTCATATTCAAGTTCAGTTATTGTTGATTTTTAAAGACGTAATTATTTTTAGTTCATATTCTGGTCAAATTAATGACATTGTGCCGGAGTGGAGCGGCATGTTATTTTATGGTTATAGTTGAGTCATATTCAAGTTCAGTTATTGTTGATTTTTAATTTTTGATTTTTAAAGACGTAATTATTTTTAGTTCACATTCTGGTCAAATTAATGACATTGAGCCGGAGTGGAGCGGCATGTTATTTTATGGTTATAGTTGAGTCATATTCAAGTTCAGTTATTGTTGATTCTTGTTGATTCTGTTTGCTAGGTTTTTTTATACATAAAAAAGGGAAATCTCTTTGTTTAAGGGATCTGGGTCCTAATTAAGGTTGTTATGCTTGGTTTTACCCGCTAGGGAGTAATTAATCATTAAAGGCACCACATGTAATTTATCATCCTTCGATTAAAACCTTCTTTAGAGATGGAATTATTTCTATTCTACATTCTGGTCAGGTTACTGACCTCGTGCAGGAACAAAGCGGCCTGCTGTGGATAGTACATAGTGGCCTGCGTCAGAGAGCCCGCTGTCCGAAGGCACGGGCTAGGGTTAGATTTTTCAGGTTTCTCGATGATCCCCCCACCTCGTCCGTCGACTCGGTGGTTTACAGGGACCAAAGGCAATGCGACAGGCCAGCGCACGTCGTCCATTTGGCTCTCTTGACCGTACTATCCACTAAAAGTTTGATTAGTAGTAGAGAGACAAAAGGTCAATTACAAGTTTAGGTTTGCTTAGTAGTAGAGGAGAGACAACAGGTCAATTACAGATTTGGGTGAGAGGGGTCAGGACCAGGAAGAGTTGCCTTATAGGGGCAGGTCTCTTCCCCGCCTTGACGGGCCGTTATCCTGCCCCTCTCACACTCCCACGCAGAGCGAGGGAGTAAAAGAAGGAGGAGGTGATGGGTGGAGTCATGAATGTCCTCGTAGATCCAGGCTGGGATGGGATCAGGTCCAGGGTGGGGATGAGGGAGCTCCACATCTGGTTGAGAGAGTTCCACATTTGGTTGAGAGGGGTCAGGACCAGGGAGAGTTGCCTTATAGGGGCAGGTCTCTCCCCCGCCTTGACGGGCCGTTATCCTGCCCCCTCTCGCTCCCACGCAGTACGAGGGAAAGAAAGAAGGAGGAGGGTGGTGGGTGGAGTCGTAAATGTCTTCGTAGATCCAGGCTGGGATGTGGTTGGGATAAGGGTTAGGGTCAGGGGTTAGGGTTAGAGTTAAGGGTTAAGGTTAGGGGTCAGGGGTTAGGGTTATGATTAAGGGTTAGGGTTAGGGGTTGGGGTTAGGGCAAGGGTTCGGGGTTAAGGTTAGGGTTAGAGGTCAAGGGTTAGGGGTTGGGGTTAGGGTAAGGGTTCGGGGTTAAGGTTAGGGGTCAGGGGTTAGGGTAATGATTAGGGTTTAGGGTTAAGGTTAGGGTTGGGGTTAGGGTTATGGTTAGTTGTTGAAGGTTCCCTCGAAGAATCCCCTCCTTCATCCGACGACTGGGCAGCTCCACGGCTCTTCTGATCCATTTCTTCACCATCCATTTCAAAAATAAAGTTCATACAGAAGTGGAAATTCTGGAAAAAATCCTTGTGAAAATGTGAGAATGTCCCTTTAAGTTTTGGAGAAAAAAGTTTCATGTGTGTTTGTAAAATCGTGTGAACCTTCCTCCAGGTTCTGGACATAATATGTGTTTGTAGAAATATGGGAACCTCACTTAGAGTTCTGGAAATAATGTGTTTGCAAAGATGTGGAGACTTATATTATGTGTTTGTAAAAATTGTGGGAACATCCTTTAGAGTTCTGGAAATAATGTGTATATGTGTTTGTAAAAAAGTGGGAACCACCATTAGGTTTCTGGAAAGAAAACTTTATTTTTTTATCTTTTCAAAAAATTCAAAAAATTCCAAAAAATAAAAAATAAAAAATAAAAAAATATAAAAAAATATATATAAAAAAATAATAATAAAATAATTCTTTGTTTGTGAAGCTGTATGAATCTTCCTTGGAGTTCTGGAAAAAATGGCAGCATTTCCTTGTATTTTAAGCATTTCATTGTTGGAAAGTTTTTTTTGTTGTTTAAGTATTGTAACTCTCCACTAAGATAGGGTGGAGAGTTTGTTGTTGTAGAGGTTAGTTTCTTTAATTGTCTAGCAATCTTATTTTAAATTCTATTTTATGTCTATTTTAAGTCTATTTATAGGACACATCATCAGTAGTGAACCCCGGGATCACGGGGTGTTTCGGCCATTACCACCAGACACCCTCACCCGAGGATGGCCCCGCCGGGATGATCAGTTCCCAGGGTGTGTCCATTTTAGTATAAAGATAAGATAAGATCTAATTTTATGAGTTAATATTACAGAGTTAAAGTTATTATAATTACGGTAGGAAGGCTATGTTTTTTATATATTATAAAACGTATTATTTAATTATTATTATATTTATTATTATTATGAATTTAATTATTATTATTATTATTATTATTATTATTATTTATTTAAATAGTATTATTATTATTATTATTTTTATAAAACAAGGTGAATTTTTCATGAAAAAGGCATACTTACCATTGAATTCCAGCACAGGAGGGTCTGTGACATCACAAGGCAGCCCCCACCTTTTTTTTGGAGCAGGGTGACGAAGAGGAAGGATGAAGAATGGTCCTCTTCACCCATGGCAAAGTAATTCTGTGTCTCATAAACCGTATGACTACAGAATTTGTGAAAACTCGTTTTTTAGACTGGGCTGTGAGTGGAGGTCATATTTCTTACAGTCCTACTCCGTTATGGTTTCAAAAAAAATATTCTAAAAACCCTATAATTAGTAAGATCTCATTTAGAGCTGTCCGAAAATACCCCATATGTCCATATTTTTATTTGTAATTACAGAGTTATTAAGATAATTAGGTCTCCCGTAGGTTTACCCAGAATTCAACTGGGTTTTCTAATCGTCTAATATGGTTAAAAGTAAAATTGAAATTACTCGGCTCCCCTTACTGCTAGATTATTAAAAAAAGGGGGGTCTCTTTGTTATGAGATCAGGATCCTAATTAAGGCTGTTATGCCCGCTTTTAACCTCTAGGGAGTATTTAATCATTAAAGAACCACCTGTATTTTTCCACCTTTGATTAAATCTTTTTCCTTTTCTGCTGTATCCGGTTGATCCGGTAATTAAATAAGCATGTTATATATGTATATATTCGTTTATTAATTAAAGTAATCGCCTGTATTTTATATCCTGATTAAATCTTTTCTTTTTCCTTGTATCCGGGTGATCCGGTGAAATTTAAAAGTCTAAATAATCATGTTATATATGTATATATTTAATAATTAAAATAATCACCTGTATTTTCTACCATTTGGTTAAATCTTTTATTTTTCTGTTGTATCCGGGTAATCCGGTGAGATTTCAAAATCTAAATAATCATGTTAAATATGTATATATTTAATAATTAAAATAATCACCTGTATTTTCTATCATTTGGTTAAATCTTTTCTTTTTCTGCTGCATCCGGTTGATCCGGTAAATTTAAGAAAATGAAATAATCATGTTATAAATGTATACATTTAATAATTAAAATAATCCCCTGTTTTTTTAATCTTTTATAATGTTAATATTTAATTATTAAGATAATTAAAGTTCAGTTATTGTTGATTTTTAAAGACGTAATTATTTTTAGTTCACATTTTGGTCAAATTAATGACATTGTGCCGGAGTGGAGCGGCATGTTACTTTTTGGTTATAGTTGAGTCATATTCAAGTTCAGTTATTGTTGATTTTTAAAGACGTAATTATTTTTAGTTCACATTCTGGTCAAATTAATGACATTGTGCCGGAGTGGAGCGGCATGTTACTTTTTGGTTATAGTTGAGTCATATTCAAGTTCAGTTATTGTTGATTTTTAAAGACGTAATTATTTTTAGTTCACATTCTGGTCAAATTAATGACATTGTGCCGGAGTGGAGCGGCATGTTATTTTATAGTTATAGTTGAGTCATATTCAAGTTCAGTTATTGTTGATTTTTAAAGACGTAATTATTTTTAGTTCACATTCTGGTCAAATTAATGACATTGTGCCGGAGTGGAGCGGCATGTTACTTTTTGGTTATAGTTGAGTTATATTCAAGTTCAGTTATTGTTGATTTTTAAAGACGTAATTATTTTTAGTTCACATTCTGGTCAAATTAATGACATTGAGCCGGAGTGGAGCGGCATGTTACTTTTTGGTTATAGTTGAGTCATATTCAAGTTCAGTTATTGTTGATTTTTAAAGACGTAATTATTTTTAGTTCATATTCTGGTCAAATTAATGACATTGTGCCGGAGTGGAGCGGCATGTTATTTTATGGTTATAGTTGAGTCATATTCAAGTTCAGTTATTGTTGATTTTTAATTTTTGATTTTTAAAGACGTAATTATTTTTAGTTCACATTCTGGTCAAATTAATGACATTGAGCCGGAGTGGAGCGGCATGTTATTTTATGGTTATAGTTGAGTCATATTCAAGTTCAGTTATTGTTGATTCTTGTTGATTCTGTTTGCTAGGTTTTTTTATACATAAAAAAGGGAAATCTCTTTGTTTAAGGGATCTGGGTCCTAATTAAGGTTGTTATGCTTGGTTTTACCCGCTAGGGAGTAATTAATCATTAAAGGCACCACATGTAATTTATCATCCTTCGATTAAAACCTTCTTTAGAGATGGAATTATTTCTATTCTACATTCTGGTCAGGTTACTGACCTCGTGCAGGAACAAAGCGGCCTGCTGTGGATAGTACATAGTGGCCTGCGTCAGAGAGCCCGCTGTCCGAAGGCACGGGCTAGGGTTAGATTTTTCAGGTTTCTCGATGATCCCCCCACCTCGTCCGTCGACTCGGTGGTTTACAGGGACCAAAGGCAATGCGACAGGCCAGCGCACGTCGTCCATTTGGCTCTCTTGACCGTACTATCCACTAAAAGTTTGATTAGTAGTAGAGAGACAAAAGGTCAATTACAAGTTTAGGTTTGCTTAGTAGTAGAGGAGAGACAACAGGTCAATTACAGATTTGGGTGAGAGGGGTCAGGACCAGGAAGAGTTGCCTTATAGGGGCAGGTCTCTTCCCCGCCTTGACGGGCCGTTATCCTGCCCCTCTCACACTCCCACGCAGAGCGAGGGAGTAAAAGAAGGAGGAGGTGATGGGTGGAGTCATGAATGTCCTCGTAGATCCAGGCTGGGATGGGATCAGGTCCAGGGTGGGGATGAGGGAGCTCCACATCTGGTTGAGAGAGTTCCACATTTGGTTGAGAGGGGTCAGGACCAGGGAGAGTTGCCTTATAGGGGCAGGTCTCTCCCCCGCCTTGACGGGCCGTTATCCTGCCCCCTCTCGCTCCCACGCAGTACGAGGGAAAGAAAGAAGGAGGAGGGTGGTGGGTGGAGTCGTAAATGTCTTCGTAGATCCAGGCTGGGATGTGGTTGGGATAAGGGTTAGGGTCAGGGGTTAGGGTTAGAGTTAAGGGTTAAGGTTAGGGGTCAGGGGTTAGGGTTATGATTAAGGGTTAGGGTTAGGGGTTGGGGTTAGGGCAAGGGTTCGGGGTTAAGGTTAGGGTTAGAGGTCAAGGGTTAGGGGTTGGGGTTAGGGTAAGGGTTCGGGGTTAAGGTTAGGGGTCAGGGGTTAGGGTAATGATTAGGGTTTAGGGTTAAGGTTAGGGTTGGGGTTAGGGTTATGGTTAGTTGTTGAAGGTTCCCTCGAAGAATCCCCTCCTTCATCCGACGACTGGGCAGCTCCACGGCTCTTCTGATCCATTTCTTCACCATCCATTTCAAAAATAAAGTTCATACAGAAGTGGAAATTCTGGAAAAAATCCTTGTGAAAATGTGAGAATGTCCCTTTAAGTTTTGGAGAAAAAAGTTTCATGTGTGTTTGTAAAATCGTGTGAACCTTCCTCCAGGTTCTGGACATAATATGTGTTTGTAGAAATATGGGAACCTCACTTAGAGTTCTGGAAATAATGTGTTTGCAAAGATGTGGAGACTTATATTATGTGTTTGTAAAAATTGTGGGAACATCCTTTAGAGTTCTGGAAATAATGTGTATATGTGTTTGTAAAAAAGTGGGAACCACCATTAGGTTTCTGGAAAGAAAACTTTATTTTTTTATCTTTTCAAAAAATTCAAAAAATTCCAAAAAATAAAAAATAAAAAATAAAAAAATATAAAAAAATATATATAAAAAAATAATAATAAAATAATTCTTTGTTTGTGAAGCTGTATGAATCTTCCTTGGAGTTCTGGAAAAAATGGCAGCATTTCCTTGTATTTTAAGCATTTCATTGTTGGAAAGTTTTTTTTGTTGTTTAAGTATTGTAACTCTCCACTAAGATAGGGTGGAGAGTTTGTTGTTGTAGAGGTTAGTTTCTTTAATTGTCTAGCAATCTTATTTTAAATTCTATTTTATGTCTATTTTAAGTCTATTTATAGGACACATCATCAGTAGTGAACCCCGGGATCACGGGGTGTTTCGGCCATTACCACCAGACACCCTCACCCGAGGATGGCCCCGCCGGGATGATCAGTTCCCAGGGTGTGTCCATTTTAGTATAAAGATAAGATAAGATCTAATTTTATGAGTTAATATTACAGAGTTAAAGTTATTATAATTACGGTAGGAAGGCTATGTTTTTTATATATTATAAAACGTATTATTTAATTATTATTATATTTATTATTATTATGAATTTAATTATTATTATTATTATTATTATTATTATTATTTATTTAAATAGTATTATTATTATTATTATTTTTATAAAACAAGGTGAATTTTTCATGAAAAAGGCATACTTACCATTGAATTCCAGCACAGGAGGGTCTGTGACATCACAAGGCAGCCCCCACCTTTTTTTTGGAGCAGGGTGACGAAGAGGAAGGATGAAGAATGGTCCTCTTCACCCATGGCAAAGTAATTCTGTGTCTCATAAACCGTATGACTACAGAATTTGTGAAAACTCGTTTTTTAGACTGGGCTGTGAGTGGAGGTCATATTTCTTACAGTCCTACTCCGTTATGGTTTCAAAAAAAATATTCTAAAAACCCTATAATTAGTAAGATCTCATTTAGAGCTGTCCGAAAATACCCCATATGTCCATATTTTTATTTGTAATTACAGAGTTATTAAGATAATTAGGTCTCCCGTAGGTTTACCCAGAATTCAACTGGGTTTTCTAATCGTCTAATATGGTTAAAAGTAAAATTGAAATTACTCGGCTCCCCTTACTGCTAGATTATTAAAAAAAGGGGGGTCTCTTTGTTATGAGATCAGGATCCTAATTAAGGCTGTTATGCCCGCTTTTAACCTCTAGGGAGTATTTAATCATTAAAGAACCACCTGTATTTTTCCACCTTTGATTAAATCTTTTTCCTTTTCTGCTGTATCCGGTTGATCCGGTAATTAAATAAGCATGTTATATATGTATATATTCGTTTATTAATTAAAGTAATCGCCTGTATTTTATATCCTGATTAAATCTTTTCTTTTTCCTTGTATCCGGGTGATCCGGTGAAATTTAAAAGTCTAAATAATCATGTTATATATGTATATATTTAATAATTAAAATAATCACCTGTATTTTCTACCATTTGGTTAAATCTTTTATTTTTCTGTTGTATCCGGGTAATCCGGTGAGATTTCAAAATCTAAATAATCATGTTAAATATGTATATATTTAATAATTAAAATAATCACCTGTATTTTCTATCATTTGGTTAAATCTTTTCTTTTTCTGCTGCATCCGGTTGATCCGGTAAATTTAAGAAAATGAAATAATCATGTTATAAATGTATACATTTAATAATTAAAATAATCCCCTGTTTTTTTAATCTTTTATAATGTTAATATTTAATTATTAAGATAATTAAAGTTCAGTTATTGTTGATTTTTAAAGACGTAATTATTTTTAGTTCACATTTTGGTCAAATTAATGACATTGTGCCGGAGTGGAGCGGCATGTTACTTTTTGGTTATAGTTGAGTCATATTCAAGTTCAGTTATTGTTGATTTTTAAAGACGTAATTATTTTTAGTTCACATTCTGGTCAAATTAATGACATTGTGCCGGAGTGGAGCGGCATGTTACTTTTTGGTTATAGTTGAGTCATATTCAAGTTCAGTTATTGTTGATTTTTAAAGACGTAATTATTTTTAGTTCACATTCTGGTCAAATTAATGACATTGTGCCGGAGTGGAGCGGCATGTTATTTTATAGTTATAGTTGAGTCATATTCAAGTTCAGTTATTGTTGATTTTTAAAGACGTAATTATTTTTAGTTCACATTCTGGTCAAATTAATGACATTGTGCCGGAGTGGAGCGGCATGTTACTTTTTGGTTATAGTTGAGTTATATTCAAGTTCAGTTATTGTTGATTTTTAAAGACGTAATTATTTTTAGTTCACATTCTGGTCAAATTAATGACATTGAGCCGGAGTGGAGCGGCATGTTACTTTTTGGTTATAGTTGAGTCATATTCAAGTTCAGTTATTGTTGATTTTTAAAGACGTAATTATTTTTAGTTCATATTCTGGTCAAATTAATGACATTGTGCCGGAGTGGAGCGGCATGTTATTTTATGGTTATAGTTGAGTCATATTCAAGTTCAGTTATTGTTGATTTTTAATTTTTGATTTTTAAAGACGTAATTATTTTTAGTTCACATTCTGGTCAAATTAATGACATTGAGCCGGAGTGGAGCGGCATGTTATTTTATGGTTATAGTTGAGTCATATTCAAGTTCAGTTATTGTTGATTCTTGTTGATTCTGTTTGCTAGGTTTTTTTATACATAAAAAAGGGAAATCTCTTTGTTTAAGGGATCTGGGTCCTAATTAAGGTTGTTATGCTTGGTTTTACCCGCTAGGGAGTAATTAATCATTAAAGGCACCACATGTAATTTATCATCCTTCGATTAAAACCTTCTTTAGAGATGGAATTATTTCTATTCTACATTCTGGTCAGGTTACTGACCTCGTGCAGGAACAAAGCGGCCTGCTGTGGATAGTACATAGTGGCCTGCGTCAGAGAGCCCGCTGTCCGAAGGCACGGGCTAGGGTTAGATTTTTCAGGTTTCTCGATGATCCCCCCACCTCGTCCGTCGACTCGGTGGTTTACAGGGACCAAAGGCAATGCGACAGGCCAGCGCACGTCGTCCATTTGGCTCTCTTGACCGTACTATCCACTAAAAGTTTGATTAGTAGTAGAGAGACAAAAGGTCAATTACAAGTTTAGGTTTGCTTAGTAGTAGAGGAGAGACAACAGGTCAATTACAGATTTGGGTGAGAGGGGTCAGGACCAGGAAGAGTTGCCTTATAGGGGCAGGTCTCTTCCCCGCCTTGACGGGCCGTTATCCTGCCCCTCTCACACTCCCACGCAGAGCGAGGGAGTAAAAGAAGGAGGAGGTGATGGGTGGAGTCATGAATGTCCTCGTAGATCCAGGCTGGGATGGGATCAGGTCCAGGGTGGGGATGAGGGAGCTCCACATCTGGTTGAGAGAGTTCCACATTTGGTTGAGAGGGGTCAGGACCAGGGAGAGTTGCCTTATAGGGGCAGGTCTCTCCCCCGCCTTGACGGGCCGTTATCCTGCCCCCTCTCGCTCCCACGCAGTACGAGGGAAAGAAAGAAGGAGGAGGGTGGTGGGTGGAGTCGTAAATGTCTTCGTAGATCCAGGCTGGGATGTGGTTGGGATAAGGGTTAGGGTCAGGGGTTAGGGTTAGAGTTAAGGGTTAAGGTTAGGGGTCAGGGGTTAGGGTTATGATTAAGGGTTAGGGTTAGGGGTTGGGGTTAGGGCAAGGGTTCGGGGTTAAGGTTAGGGTTAGAGGTCAAGGGTTAGGGGTTGGGGTTAGGGTAAGGGTTCGGGGTTAAGGTTAGGGGTCAGGGGTTAGGGTAATGATTAGGGTTTAGGGTTAAGGTTAGGGTTGGGGTTAGGGTTATGGTTAGTTGTTGAAGGTTCCCTCGAAGAATCCCCTCCTTCATCCGACGACTGGGCAGCTCCACGGCTCTTCTGATCCATTTCTTCACCATCCATTTCAAAAATAAAGTTCATACAGAAGTGGAAATTCTGGAAAAAATCCTTGTGAAAATGTGAGAATGTCCCTTTAAGTTTTGGAGAAAAAAGTTTCATGTGTGTTTGTAAAATCGTGTGAACCTTCCTCCAGGTTCTGGACATAATATGTGTTTGTAGAAATATGGGAACCTCACTTAGAGTTCTGGAAATAATGTGTTTGCAAAGATGTGGAGACTTATATTATGTGTTTGTAAAAATTGTGGGAACATCCTTTAGAGTTCTGGAAATAATGTGTATATGTGTTTGTAAAAAAGTGGGAACCACCATTAGGTTTCTGGAAAGAAAACTTTATTTTTTTATCTTTTCAAAAAATTCAAAAAATTCCAAAAAATAAAAAATAAAAAATAAAAAAATATAAAAAAATATATATAAAAAAATAATAATAAAATAATTCTTTGTTTGTGAAGCTGTATGAATCTTCCTTGGAGTTCTGGAAAAAATGGCAGCATTTCCTTGTATTTTAAGCATTTCATTGTTGGAAAGTTTTTTTTGTTGTTTAAGTATTGTAACTCTCCACTAAGATAGGGTGGAGAGTTTGTTGTTGTAGAGGTTAGTTTCTTTAATTGTCTAGCAATCTTATTTTAAATTCTATTTTATGTCTATTTTAAGTCTATTTATAGGACACATCATCAGTAGTGAACCCCGGGATCACGGGGTGTTTCGGCCATTACCACCAGACACCCTCACCCGAGGATGGCCCCGCCGGGATGATCAGTTCCCAGGGTGTGTCCATTTTAGTATAAAGATAAGATAAGATCTAATTTTATGAGTTAATATTACAGAGTTAAAGTTATTATAATTACGGTAGGAAGGCTATGTTTTTTATATATTATAAAACGTATTATTTAATTATTATTATATTTATTATTATTATGAATTTAATTATTATTATTATTATTATTATTATTATTATTTATTTAAATAGTATTATTATTATTATTATTTTTATAAAACAAGGTGAATTTTTCATGAAAAAGGCATACTTACCATTGAATTCCAGCACAGGAGGGTCTGTGACATCACAAGGCAGCCCCCACCTTTTTTTTGGAGCAGGGTGACGAAGAGGAAGGATGAAGAATGGTCCTCTTCACCCATGGCAAAGTAATTCTGTGTCTCATAAACCGTATGACTACAGAATTTGTGAAAACTCGTTTTTTAGACTGGGCTGTGAGTGGAGGTCATATTTCTTACAGTCCTACTCCGTTATGGTTTCAAAAAAAATATTCTAAAAACCCTATAATTAGTAAGATCTCATTTAGAGCTGTCCGAAAATACCCCATATGTCCATATTTTTATTTGTAATTACAGAGTTATTAAGATAATTAGGTCTCCCGTAGGTTTACCCAGAATTCAACTGGGTTTTCTAATCGTCTAATATGGTTAAAAGTAAAATTGAAATTACTCGGCTCCCCTTACTGCTAGATTATTAAAAAAAGGGGGGTCTCTTTGTTATGAGATCAGGATCCTAATTAAGGCTGTTATGCCCGCTTTTAACCTCTAGGGAGTATTTAATCATTAAAGAACCACCTGTATTTTTCCACCTTTGATTAAATCTTTTTCCTTTTCTGCTGTATCCGGTTGATCCGGTAATTAAATAAGCATGTTATATATGTATATATTCGTTTATTAATTAAAGTAATCGCCTGTATTTTATATCCTGATTAAATCTTTTCTTTTTCCTTGTATCCGGGTGATCCGGTGAAATTTAAAAGTCTAAATAATCATGTTATATATGTATATATTTAATAATTAAAATAATCACCTGTATTTTCTACCATTTGGTTAAATCTTTTATTTTTCTGTTGTATCCGGGTAATCCGGTGAGATTTCAAAATCTAAATAATCATGTTAAATATGTATATATTTAATAATTAAAATAATCACCTGTATTTTCTATCATTTGGTTAAATCTTTTCTTTTTCTGCTGCATCCGGTTGATCCGGTAAATTTAAGAAAATGAAATAATCATGTTATAAATGTATACATTTAATAATTAAAATAATCCCCTGTTTTTTTAATCTTTTATAATGTTAATATTTAATTATTAAGATAATTAAAGTTCAGTTATTGTTGATTTTTAAAGACGTAATTATTTTTAGTTCACATTTTGGTCAAATTAATGACATTGTGCCGGAGTGGAGCGGCATGTTACTTTTTGGTTATAGTTGAGTCATATTCAAGTTCAGTTATTGTTGATTTTTAAAGACGTAATTATTTTTAGTTCACATTCTGGTCAAATTAATGACATTGTGCCGGAGTGGAGCGGCATGTTACTTTTTGGTTATAGTTGAGTCATATTCAAGTTCAGTTATTGTTGATTTTTAAAGACGTAATTATTTTTAGTTCACATTCTGGTCAAATTAATGACATTGTGCCGGAGTGGAGCGGCATGTTATTTTATAGTTATAGTTGAGTCATATTCAAGTTCAGTTATTGTTGATTTTTAAAGACGTAATTATTTTTAGTTCACATTCTGGTCAAATTAATGACATTGTGCCGGAGTGGAGCGGCATGTTACTTTTTGGTTATAGTTGAGTTATATTCAAGTTCAGTTATTGTTGATTTTTAAAGACGTAATTATTTTTAGTTCACATTCTGGTCAAATTAATGACATTGAGCCGGAGTGGAGCGGCATGTTACTTTTTGGTTATAGTTGAGTCATATTCAAGTTCAGTTATTGTTGATTTTTAAAGACGTAATTATTTTTAGTTCATATTCTGGTCAAATTAATGACATTGTGCCGGAGTGGAGCGGCATGTTATTTTATGGTTATAGTTGAGTCATATTCAAGTTCAGTTATTGTTGATTTTTAATTTTTGATTTTTAAAGACGTAATTATTTTTAGTTCACATTCTGGTCAAATTAATGACATTGAGCCGGAGTGGAGCGGCATGTTATTTTATGGTTATAGTTGAGTCATATTCAAGTTCAGTTATTGTTGATTCTTGTTGATTCTGTTTGCTAGGTTTTTTTATACATAAAAAAGGGAAATCTCTTTGTTTAAGGGATCTGGGTCCTAATTAAGGTTGTTATGCTTGGTTTTACCCGCTAGGGAGTAATTAATCATTAAAGGCACCACATGTAATTTATCATCCTTCGATTAAAACCTTCTTTAGAGATGGAATTATTTCTATTCTACATTCTGGTCAGGTTACTGACCTCGTGCAGGAACAAAGCGGCCTGCTGTGGATAGTACATAGTGGCCTGCGTCAGAGAGCCCGCTGTCCGAAGGCACGGGCTAGGGTTAGATTTTTCAGGTTTCTCGATGATCCCCCCACCTCGTCCGTCGACTCGGTGGTTTACAGGGACCAAAGGCAATGCGACAGGCCAGCGCACGTCGTCCATTTGGCTCTCTTGACCGTACTATCCACTAAAAGTTTGATTAGTAGTAGAGAGACAAAAGGTCAATTACAAGTTTAGGTTTGCTTAGTAGTAGAGGAGAGACAACAGGTCAATTACAGATTTGGGTGAGAGGGGTCAGGACCAGGAAGAGTTGCCTTATAGGGGCAGGTCTCTTCCCCGCCTTGACGGGCCGTTATCCTGCCCCTCTCACACTCCCACGCAGAGCGAGGGAGTAAAAGAAGGAGGAGGTGATGGGTGGAGTCATGAATGTCCTCGTAGATCCAGGCTGGGATGGGATCAGGTCCAGGGTGGGGATGAGGGAGCTCCACATCTGGTTGAGAGAGTTCCACATTTGGTTGAGAGGGGTCAGGACCAGGGAGAGTTGCCTTATAGGGGCAGGTCTCTCCCCCGCCTTGACGGGCCGTTATCCTGCCCCCTCTCGCTCCCACGCAGTACGAGGGAAAGAAAGAAGGAGGAGGGTGGTGGGTGGAGTCGTAAATGTCTTCGTAGATCCAGGCTGGGATGTGGTTGGGATAAGGGTTAGGGTCAGGGGTTAGGGTTAGAGTTAAGGGTTAAGGTTAGGGGTCAGGGGTTAGGGTTATGATTAAGGGTTAGGGTTAGGGGTTGGGGTTAGGGCAAGGGTTCGGGGTTAAGGTTAGGGTTAGAGGTCAAGGGTTAGGGGTTGGGGTTAGGGTAAGGGTTCGGGGTTAAGGTTAGGGGTCAGGGGTTAGGGTAATGATTAGGGTTTAGGGTTAAGGTTAGGGTTGGGGTTAGGGTTATGGTTAGTTGTTGAAGGTTCCCTCGAAGAATCCCCTCCTTCATCCGACGACTGGGCAGCTCCACGGCTCTTCTGATCCATTTCTTCACCATCCATTTCAAAAATAAAGTTCATACAGAAGTGGAAATTCTGGAAAAAATCCTTGTGAAAATGTGAGAATGTCCCTTTAAGTTTTGGAGAAAAAAGTTTCATGTGTGTTTGTAAAATCGTGTGAACCTTCCTCCAGGTTCTGGACATAATATGTGTTTGTAGAAATATGGGAACCTCACTTAGAGTTCTGGAAATAATGTGTTTGCAAAGATGTGGAGACTTATATTATGTGTTTGTAAAAATTGTGGGAACATCCTTTAGAGTTCTGGAAATAATGTGTATATGTGTTTGTAAAAAAGTGGGAACCACCATTAGGTTTCTGGAAAGAAAACTTTATTTTTTTATCTTTTCAAAAAATTCAAAAAATTCCAAAAAATAAAAAATAAAAAATAAAAAAATATAAAAAAATATATATAAAAAAATAATAATAAAATAATTCTTTGTTTGTGAAGCTGTATGAATCTTCCTTGGAGTTCTGGAAAAAATGGCAGCATTTCCTTGTATTTTAAGCATTTCATTGTTGGAAAGTTTTTTTTGTTGTTTAAGTATTGTAACTCTCCACTAAGATAGGGTGGAGAGTTTGTTGTTGTAGAGGTTAGTTTCTTTAATTGTCTAGCAATCTTATTTTAAATTCTATTTTATGTCTATTTTAAGTCTATTTATAGGACACATCATCAGTAGTGAACCCCGGGATCACGGGGTGTTTCGGCCATTACCACCAGACACCCTCACCCGAGGATGGCCCCGCCGGGATGATCAGTTCCCAGGGTGTGTCCATTTTAGTATAAAGATAAGATAAGATCTAATTTTATGAGTTAATATTACAGAGTTAAAGTTATTATAATTACGGTAGGAAGGCTATGTTTTTTATATATTATAAAACGTATTATTTAATTATTATTATATTTATTATTATTATGAATTTAATTATTATTATTATTATTATTATTATTATTATTTATTTAAATAGTATTATTATTATTATTATTTTTATAAAACAAGGTGAATTTTTCATGAAAAAGGCATACTTACCATTGAATTCCAGCACAGGAGGGTCTGTGACATCACAAGGCAGCCCCCACCTTTTTTTTGGAGCAGGGTGACGAAGAGGAAGGATGAAGAATGGTCCTCTTCACCCATGGCAAAGTAATTCTGTGTCTCATAAACCGTATGACTACAGAATTTGTGAAAACTCGTTTTTTAGACTGGGCTGTGAGTGGAGGTCATATTTCTTACAGTCCTACTCCGTTATGGTTTCAAAAAAAATATTCTAAAAACCCTATAATTAGTAAGATCTCATTTAGAGCTGTCCGAAAATACCCCATATGTCCATATTTTTATTTGTAATTACAGAGTTATTAAGATAATTAGGTCTCCCGTAGGTTTACCCAGAATTCAACTGGGTTTTCTAATCGTCTAATATGGTTAAAAGTAAAATTGAAATTACTCGGCTCCCCTTACTGCTAGATTATTAAAAAAAGGGGGGTCTCTTTGTTATGAGATCAGGATCCTAATTAAGGCTGTTATGCCCGCTTTTAACCTCTAGGGAGTATTTAATCATTAAAGAACCACCTGTATTTTTCCACCTTTGATTAAATCTTTTTCCTTTTCTGCTGTATCCGGTTGATCCGGTAATTAAATAAGCATGTTATATATGTATATATTCGTTTATTAATTAAAGTAATCGCCTGTATTTTATATCCTGATTAAATCTTTTCTTTTTCCTTGTATCCGGGTGATCCGGTGAAATTTAAAAGTCTAAATAATCATGTTATATATGTATATATTTAATAATTAAAATAATCACCTGTATTTTCTACCATTTGGTTAAATCTTTTATTTTTCTGTTGTATCCGGGTAATCCGGTGAGATTTCAAAATCTAAATAATCATGTTAAATATGTATATATTTAATAATTAAAATAATCACCTGTATTTTCTATCATTTGGTTAAATCTTTTCTTTTTCTGCTGCATCCGGTTGATCCGGTAAATTTAAGAAAATGAAATAATCATGTTATAAATGTATACATTTAATAATTAAAATAATCCCCTGTTTTTTTAATCTTTTATAATGTTAATATTTAATTATTAAGATAATTAAAGTTCAGTTATTGTTGATTTTTAAAGACGTAATTATTTTTAGTTCACATTTTGGTCAAATTAATGACATTGTGCCGGAGTGGAGCGGCATGTTACTTTTTGGTTATAGTTGAGTCATATTCAAGTTCAGTTATTGTTGATTTTTAAAGACGTAATTATTTTTAGTTCACATTCTGGTCAAATTAATGACATTGTGCCGGAGTGGAGCGGCATGTTACTTTTTGGTTATAGTTGAGTCATATTCAAGTTCAGTTATTGTTGATTTTTAAAGACGTAATTATTTTTAGTTCACATTCTGGTCAAATTAATGACATTGTGCCGGAGTGGAGCGGCATGTTATTTTATAGTTATAGTTGAGTCATATTCAAGTTCAGTTATTGTTGATTTTTAAAGACGTAATTATTTTTAGTTCACATTCTGGTCAAATTAATGACATTGTGCCGGAGTGGAGCGGCATGTTACTTTTTGGTTATAGTTGAGTTATATTCAAGTTCAGTTATTGTTGATTTTTAAAGACGTAATTATTTTTAGTTCACATTCTGGTCAAATTAATGACATTGAGCCGGAGTGGAGCGGCATGTTACTTTTTGGTTATAGTTGAGTCATATTCAAGTTCAGTTATTGTTGATTTTTAAAGACGTAATTATTTTTAGTTCATATTCTGGTCAAATTAATGACATTGTGCCGGAGTGGAGCGGCATGTTATTTTATGGTTATAGTTGAGTCATATTCAAGTTCAGTTATTGTTGATTTTTAATTTTTGATTTTTAAAGACGTAATTATTTTTAGTTCACATTCTGGTCAAATTAATGACATTGAGCCGGAGTGGAGCGGCATGTTATTTTATGGTTATAGTTGAGTCATATTCAAGTTCAGTTATTGTTGATTCTTGTTGATTCTGTTTGCTAGGTTTTTTTATACATAAAAAAGGGAAATCTCTTTGTTTAAGGGATCTGGGTCCTAATTAAGGTTGTTATGCTTGGTTTTACCCGCTAGGGAGTAATTAATCATTAAAGGCACCACATGTAATTTATCATCCTTCGATTAAAACCTTCTTTAGAGATGGAATTATTTCTATTCTACATTCTGGTCAGGTTACTGACCTCGTGCAGGAACAAAGCGGCCTGCTGTGGATAGTACATAGTGGCCTGCGTCAGAGAGCCCGCTGTCCGAAGGCACGGGCTAGGGTTAGATTTTTCAGGTTTCTCGATGATCCCCCCACCTCGTCCGTCGACTCGGTGGTTTACAGGGACCAAAGGCAATGCGACAGGCCAGCGCACGTCGTCCATTTGGCTCTCTTGACCGTACTATCCACTAAAAGTTTGATTAGTAGTAGAGAGACAAAAGGTCAATTACAAGTTTAGGTTTGCTTAGTAGTAGAGGAGAGACAACAGGTCAATTACAGATTTGGGTGAGAGGGGTCAGGACCAGGAAGAGTTGCCTTATAGGGGCAGGTCTCTTCCCCGCCTTGACGGGCCGTTATCCTGCCCCTCTCACACTCCCACGCAGAGCGAGGGAGTAAAAGAAGGAGGAGGTGATGGGTGGAGTCATGAATGTCCTCGTAGATCCAGGCTGGGATGGGATCAGGTCCAGGGTGGGGATGAGGGAGCTCCACATCTGGTTGAGAGAGTTCCACATTTGGTTGAGAGGGGTCAGGACCAGGGAGAGTTGCCTTATAGGGGCAGGTCTCTCCCCCGCCTTGACGGGCCGTTATCCTGCCCCCTCTCGCTCCCACGCAGTACGAGGGAAAGAAAGAAGGAGGAGGGTGGTGGGTGGAGTCGTAAATGTCTTCGTAGATCCAGGCTGGGATGTGGTTGGGATAAGGGTTAGGGTCAGGGGTTAGGGTTAGAGTTAAGGGTTAAGGTTAGGGGTCAGGGGTTAGGGTTATGATTAAGGGTTAGGGTTAGGGGTTGGGGTTAGGGCAAGGGTTCGGGGTTAAGGTTAGGGTTAGAGGTCAAGGGTTAGGGGTTGGGGTTAGGGTAAGGGTTCGGGGTTAAGGTTAGGGGTCAGGGGTTAGGGTAATGATTAGGGTTTAGGGTTAAGGTTAGGGTTGGGGTTAGGGTTATGGTTAGTTGTTGAAGGTTCCCTCGAAGAATCCCCTCCTTCATCCGACGACTGGGCAGCTCCACGGCTCTTCTGATCCATTTCTTCACCATCCATTTCAAAAATAAAGTTCATACAGAAGTGGAAATTCTGGAAAAAATCCTTGTGAAAATGTGAGAATGTCCCTTTAAGTTTTGGAGAAAAAAGTTTCATGTGTGTTTGTAAAATCGTGTGAACCTTCCTCCAGGTTCTGGACATAATATGTGTTTGTAGAAATATGGGAACCTCACTTAGAGTTCTGGAAATAATGTGTTTGCAAAGATGTGGAGACTTATATTATGTGTTTGTAAAAATTGTGGGAACATCCTTTAGAGTTCTGGAAATAATGTGTATATGTGTTTGTAAAAAAGTGGGAACCACCATTAGGTTTCTGGAAAGAAAACTTTATTTTTTTATCTTTTCAAAAAATTCAAAAAATTCCAAAAAATAAAAAATAAAAAATAAAAAAATATAAAAAAATATATATAAAAAAATAATAATAAAATAATTCTTTGTTTGTGAAGCTGTATGAATCTTCCTTGGAGTTCTGGAAAAAATGGCAGCATTTCCTTGTATTTTAAGCATTTCATTGTTGGAAAGTTTTTTTTGTTGTTTAAGTATTGTAACTCTCCACTAAGATAGGGTGGAGAGTTTGTTGTTGTAGAGGTTAGTTTCTTTAATTGTCTAGCAATCTTATTTTAAATTCTATTTTATGTCTATTTTAAGTCTATTTATAGGACACATCATCAGTAGTGAACCCCGGGATCACGGGGTGTTTCGGCCATTACCACCAGACACCCTCACCCGAGGATGGCCCCGCCGGGATGATCAGTTCCCAGGGTGTGTCCATTTTAGTATAAAGATAAGATAAGATCTAATTTTATGAGTTAATATTACAGAGTTAAAGTTATTATAATTACGGTAGGAAGGCTATGTTTTTTATATATTATAAAACGTATTATTTAATTATTATTATATTTATTATTATTATGAATTTAATTATTATTATTATTATTATTATTATTATTATTTATTTAAATAGTATTATTATTATTATTATTTTTATAAAACAAGGTGAATTTTTCATGAAAAAGGCATACTTACCATTGAATTCCAGCACAGGAGGGTCTGTGACATCACAAGGCAGCCCCCACCTTTTTTTTGGAGCAGGGTGACGAAGAGGAAGGATGAAGAATGGTCCTCTTCACCCATGGCAAAGTAATTCTGTGTCTCATAAACCGTATGACTACAGAATTTGTGAAAACTCGTTTTTTAGACTGGGCTGTGAGTGGAGGTCATATTTCTTACAGTCCTACTCCGTTATGGTTTCAAAAAAAATATTCTAAAAACCCTATAATTAGTAAGATCTCATTTAGAGCTGTCCGAAAATACCCCATATGTCCATATTTTTATTTGTAATTACAGAGTTATTAAGATAATTAGGTCTCCCGTAGGTTTACCCAGAATTCAACTGGGTTTTCTAATCGTCTAATATGGTTAAAAGTAAAATTGAAATTACTCGGCTCCCCTTACTGCTAGATTATTAAAAAAAGGGGGGTCTCTTTGTTATGAGATCAGGATCCTAATTAAGGCTGTTATGCCCGCTTTTAACCTCTAGGGAGTATTTAATCATTAAAGAACCACCTGTATTTTTCCACCTTTGATTAAATCTTTTTCCTTTTCTGCTGTATCCGGTTGATCCGGTAATTAAATAAGCATGTTATATATGTATATATTCGTTTATTAATTAAAGTAATCGCCTGTATTTTATATCCTGATTAAATCTTTTCTTTTTCCTTGTATCCGGGTGATCCGGTGAAATTTAAAAGTCTAAATAATCATGTTATATATGTATATATTTAATAATTAAAATAATCACCTGTATTTTCTACCATTTGGTTAAATCTTTTATTTTTCTGTTGTATCCGGGTAATCCGGTGAGATTTCAAAATCTAAATAATCATGTTAAATATGTATATATTTAATAATTAAAATAATCACCTGTATTTTCTATCATTTGGTTAAATCTTTTCTTTTTCTGCTGCATCCGGTTGATCCGGTAAATTTAAGAAAATGAAATAATCATGTTATAAATGTATACATTTAATAATTAAAATAATCCCCTGTTTTTTTAATCTTTTATAATGTTAATATTTAATTATTAAGATAATTAAAGTTCAGTTATTGTTGATTTTTAAAGACGTAATTATTTTTAGTTCACATTTTGGTCAAATTAATGACATTGTGCCGGAGTGGAGCGGCATGTTACTTTTTGGTTATAGTTGAGTCATATTCAAGTTCAGTTATTGTTGATTTTTAAAGACGTAATTATTTTTAGTTCACATTCTGGTCAAATTAATGACATTGTGCCGGAGTGGAGCGGCATGTTACTTTTTGGTTATAGTTGAGTCATATTCAAGTTCAGTTATTGTTGATTTTTAAAGACGTAATTATTTTTAGTTCACATTCTGGTCAAATTAATGACATTGTGCCGGAGTGGAGCGGCATGTTATTTTATAGTTATAGTTGAGTCATATTCAAGTTCAGTTATTGTTGATTTTTAAAGACGTAATTATTTTTAGTTCACATTCTGGTCAAATTAATGACATTGTGCCGGAGTGGAGCGGCATGTTACTTTTTGGTTATAGTTGAGTTATATTCAAGTTCAGTTATTGTTGATTTTTAAAGACGTAATTATTTTTAGTTCACATTCTGGTCAAATTAATGACATTGAGCCGGAGTGGAGCGGCATGTTACTTTTTGGTTATAGTTGAGTCATATTCAAGTTCAGTTATTGTTGATTTTTAAAGACGTAATTATTTTTAGTTCATATTCTGGTCAAATTAATGACATTGTGCCGGAGTGGAGCGGCATGTTATTTTATGGTTATAGTTGAGTCATATTCAAGTTCAGTTATTGTTGATTTTTAATTTTTGATTTTTAAAGACGTAATTATTTTTAGTTCACATTCTGGTCAAATTAATGACATTGAGCCGGAGTGGAGCGGCATGTTATTTTATGGTTATAGTTGAGTCATATTCAAGTTCAGTTATTGTTGATTCTTGTTGATTCTGTTTGCTAGGTTTTTTTATACATAAAAAAGGGAAATCTCTTTGTTTAAGGGATCTGGGTCCTAATTAAGGTTGTTATGCTTGGTTTTACCCGCTAGGGAGTAATTAATCATTAAAGGCACCACATGTAATTTATCATCCTTCGATTAAAACCTTCTTTAGAGATGGAATTATTTCTATTCTACATTCTGGTCAGGTTACTGACCTCGTGCAGGAACAAAGCGGCCTGCTGTGGATAGTACATAGTGGCCTGCGTCAGAGAGCCCGCTGTCCGAAGGCACGGGCTAGGGTTAGATTTTTCAGGTTTCTCGATGATCCCCCCACCTCGTCCGTCGACTCGGTGGTTTACAGGGACCAAAGGCAATGCGACAGGCCAGCGCACGTCGTCCATTTGGCTCTCTTGACCGTACTATCCACTAAAAGTTTGATTAGTAGTAGAGAGACAAAAGGTCAATTACAAGTTTAGGTTTGCTTAGTAGTAGAGGAGAGACAACAGGTCAATTACAGATTTGGGTGAGAGGGGTCAGGACCAGGAAGAGTTGCCTTATAGGGGCAGGTCTCTTCCCCGCCTTGACGGGCCGTTATCCTGCCCCTCTCACACTCCCACGCAGAGCGAGGGAGTAAAAGAAGGAGGAGGTGATGGGTGGAGTCATGAATGTCCTCGTAGATCCAGGCTGGGATGGGATCAGGTCCAGGGTGGGGATGAGGGAGCTCCACATCTGGTTGAGAGAGTTCCACATTTGGTTGAGAGGGGTCAGGACCAGGGAGAGTTGCCTTATAGGGGCAGGTCTCTCCCCCGCCTTGACGGGCCGTTATCCTGCCCCCTCTCGCTCCCACGCAGTACGAGGGAAAGAAAGAAGGAGGAGGGTGGTGGGTGGAGTCGTAAATGTCTTCGTAGATCCAGGCTGGGATGTGGTTGGGATAAGGGTTAGGGTCAGGGGTTAGGGTTAGAGTTAAGGGTTAAGGTTAGGGGTCAGGGGTTAGGGTTATGATTAAGGGTTAGGGTTAGGGGTTGGGGTTAGGGCAAGGGTTCGGGGTTAAGGTTAGGGTTAGAGGTCAAGGGTTAGGGGTTGGGGTTAGGGTAAGGGTTCGGGGTTAAGGTTAGGGGTCAGGGGTTAGGGTAATGATTAGGGTTTAGGGTTAAGGTTAGGGTTGGGGTTAGGGTTATGGTTAGTTGTTGAAGGTTCCCTCGAAGAATCCCCTCCTTCATCCGACGACTGGGCAGCTCCACGGCTCTTCTGATCCATTTCTTCACCATCCATTTCAAAAATAAAGTTCATACAGAAGTGGAAATTCTGGAAAAAATCCTTGTGAAAATGTGAGAATGTCCCTTTAAGTTTTGGAGAAAAAAGTTTCATGTGTGTTTGTAAAATCGTGTGAACCTTCCTCCAGGTTCTGGACATAATATGTGTTTGTAGAAATATGGGAACCTCACTTAGAGTTCTGGAAATAATGTGTTTGCAAAGATGTGGAGACTTATATTATGTGTTTGTAAAAATTGTGGGAACATCCTTTAGAGTTCTGGAAATAATGTGTATATGTGTTTGTAAAAAAGTGGGAACCACCATTAGGTTTCTGGAAAGAAAACTTTATTTTTTTATCTTTTCAAAAAATTCAAAAAATTCCAAAAAATAAAAAATAAAAAATAAAAAAATATAAAAAAATATATATAAAAAAATAATAATAAAATAATTCTTTGTTTGTGAAGCTGTATGAATCTTCCTTGGAGTTCTGGAAAAAATGGCAGCATTTCCTTGTATTTTAAGCATTTCATTGTTGGAAAGTTTTTTTTGTTGTTTAAGTATTGTAACTCTCCACTAAGATAGGGTGGAGAGTTTGTTGTTGTAGAGGTTAGTTTCTTTAATTGTCTAGCAATCTTATTTTAAATTCTATTTTATGTCTATTTTAAGTCTATTTATAGGACACATCATCAGTAGTGAACCCCGGGATCACGGGGTGTTTCGGCCATTACCACCAGACACCCTCACCCGAGGATGGCCCCGCCGGGATGATCAGTTCCCAGGGTGTGTCCATTTTAGTATAAAGATAAGATAAGATCTAATTTTATGAGTTAATATTACAGAGTTAAAGTTATTATAATTACGGTAGGAAGGCTATGTTTTTTATATATTATAAAACGTATTATTTAATTATTATTATATTTATTATTATTATGAATTTAATTATTATTATTATTATTATTATTATTATTATTTATTTAAATAGTATTATTATTATTATTATTTTTATAAAACAAGGTGAATTTTTCATGAAAAAGGCATACTTACCATTGAATTCCAGCACAGGAGGGTCTGTGACATCACAAGGCAGCCCCCACCTTTTTTTTGGAGCAGGGTGACGAAGAGGAAGGATGAAGAATGGTCCTCTTCACCCATGGCAAAGTAATTCTGTGTCTCATAAACCGTATGACTACAGAATTTGTGAAAACTCGTTTTTTAGACTGGGCTGTGAGTGGAGGTCATATTTCTTACAGTCCTACTCCGTTATGGTTTCAAAAAAAATATTCTAAAAACCCTATAATTAGTAAGATCTCATTTAGAGCTGTCCGAAAATACCCCATATGTCCATATTTTTATTTGTAATTACAGAGTTATTAAGATAATTAGGTCTCCCGTAGGTTTACCCAGAATTCAACTGGGTTTTCTAATCGTCTAATATGGTTAAAAGTAAAATTGAAATTACTCGGCTCCCCTTACTGCTAGATTATTAAAAAAAGGGGGGTCTCTTTGTTATGAGATCAGGATCCTAATTAAGGCTGTTATGCCCGCTTTTAACCTCTAGGGAGTATTTAATCATTAAAGAACCACCTGTATTTTTCCACCTTTGATTAAATCTTTTTCCTTTTCTGCTGTATCCGGTTGATCCGGTAATTAAATAAGCATGTTATATATGTATATATTCGTTTATTAATTAAAGTAATCGCCTGTATTTTATATCCTGATTAAATCTTTTCTTTTTCCTTGTATCCGGGTGATCCGGTGAAATTTAAAAGTCTAAATAATCATGTTATATATGTATATATTTAATAATTAAAATAATCACCTGTATTTTCTACCATTTGGTTAAATCTTTTATTTTTCTGTTGTATCCGGGTAATCCGGTGAGATTTCAAAATCTAAATAATCATGTTAAATATGTATATATTTAATAATTAAAATAATCACCTGTATTTTCTATCATTTGGTTAAATCTTTTCTTTTTCTGCTGCATCCGGTTGATCCGGTAAATTTAAGAAAATGAAATAATCATGTTATAAATGTATACATTTAATAATTAAAATAATCCCCTGTTTTTTTAATCTTTTATAATGTTAATATTTAATTATTAAGATAATTAAAGTTCAGTTATTGTTGATTTTTAAAGACGTAATTATTTTTAGTTCACATTTTGGTCAAATTAATGACATTGTGCCGGAGTGGAGCGGCATGTTACTTTTTGGTTATAGTTGAGTCATATTCAAGTTCAGTTATTGTTGATTTTTAAAGACGTAATTATTTTTAGTTCACATTCTGGTCAAATTAATGACATTGTGCCGGAGTGGAGCGGCATGTTACTTTTTGGTTATAGTTGAGTCATATTCAAGTTCAGTTATTGTTGATTTTTAAAGACGTAATTATTTTTAGTTCACATTCTGGTCAAATTAATGACATTGTGCCGGAGTGGAGCGGCATGTTATTTTATAGTTATAGTTGAGTCATATTCAAGTTCAGTTATTGTTGATTTTTAAAGACGTAATTATTTTTAGTTCACATTCTGGTCAAATTAATGACATTGTGCCGGAGTGGAGCGGCATGTTACTTTTTGGTTATAGTTGAGTTATATTCAAGTTCAGTTATTGTTGATTTTTAAAGACGTAATTATTTTTAGTTCACATTCTGGTCAAATTAATGACATTGAGCCGGAGTGGAGCGGCATGTTACTTTTTGGTTATAGTTGAGTCATATTCAAGTTCAGTTATTGTTGATTTTTAAAGACGTAATTATTTTTAGTTCATATTCTGGTCAAATTAATGACATTGTGCCGGAGTGGAGCGGCATGTTATTTTATGGTTATAGTTGAGTCATATTCAAGTTCAGTTATTGTTGATTTTTAATTTTTGATTTTTAAAGACGTAATTATTTTTAGTTCACATTCTGGTCAAATTAATGACATTGAGCCGGAGTGGAGCGGCATGTTATTTTATGGTTATAGTTGAGTCATATTCAAGTTCAGTTATTGTTGATTCTTGTTGATTCTGTTTGCTAGGTTTTTTTATACATAAAAAAGGGAAATCTCTTTGTTTAAGGGATCTGGGTCCTAATTAAGGTTGTTATGCTTGGTTTTACCCGCTAGGGAGTAATTAATCATTAAAGGCACCACATGTAATTTATCATCCTTCGATTAAAACCTTCTTTAGAGATGGAATTATTTCTATTCTACATTCTGGTCAGGTTACTGACCTCGTGCAGGAACAAAGCGGCCTGCTGTGGATAGTACATAGTGGCCTGCGTCAGAGAGCCCGCTGTCCGAAGGCACGGGCTAGGGTTAGATTTTTCAGGTTTCTCGATGATCCCCCCACCTCGTCCGTCGACTCGGTGGTTTACAGGGACCAAAGGCAATGCGACAGGCCAGCGCACGTCGTCCATTTGGCTCTCTTGACCGTACTATCCACTAAAAGTTTGATTAGTAGTAGAGAGACAAAAGGTCAATTACAAGTTTAGGTTTGCTTAGTAGTAGAGGAGAGACAACAGGTCAATTACAGATTTGGGTGAGAGGGGTCAGGACCAGGAAGAGTTGCCTTATAGGGGCAGGTCTCTTCCCCGCCTTGACGGGCCGTTATCCTGCCCCTCTCACACTCCCACGCAGAGCGAGGGAGTAAAAGAAGGAGGAGGTGATGGGTGGAGTCATGAATGTCCTCGTAGATCCAGGCTGGGATGGGATCAGGTCCAGGGTGGGGATGAGGGAGCTCCACATCTGGTTGAGAGAGTTCCACATTTGGTTGAGAGGGGTCAGGACCAGGGAGAGTTGCCTTATAGGGGCAGGTCTCTCCCCCGCCTTGACGGGCCGTTATCCTGCCCCCTCTCGCTCCCACGCAGTACGAGGGAAAGAAAGAAGGAGGAGGGTGGTGGGTGGAGTCGTAAATGTCTTCGTAGATCCAGGCTGGGATGTGGTTGGGATAAGGGTTAGGGTCAGGGGTTAGGGTTAGAGTTAAGGGTTAAGGTTAGGGTTAGGGTTAGGGTTAGGGTTAGGGTTAGGGTTAGGGTTAGGGTTAGGGTTAGGGTTAGGGTTAGGGTTAGGGTTAGGGTTAGGGTTAGGGTTAGGGTTAGGATAGGGGCTGAGTGCCACTTTGGAATCTTTGATTTGACCCCCTAAACAGTGGATCATTTGCTTGACACTTCGGCTACCCCCCCATTTCCATGTACCCTGATTCCAGTAATACTAATGAGGAAGGGGTGGGACCTTGTCTTCTCGTCCAATCAGCGAAAAGCAAGTTCAAAGGTCTGTAACTTTTGCTAGGAGTGGATCATTTGCTCATGGATGGTACCGTTGGAAAGCTCGTGGTCGTATTATGTTCGACGGAAGCAGTTTCCAAGTCTCTACGACCTTTCGTTCGGAAGTTATGACCGGAAATGTGTATCGCATTGAAAATGAATGGAGCGAAAATTTCCTGAAATTTGACTAAGTGTTTTGGTGAAAAAGGTTCACCCAGAAAGTAGTTAGGAGCACGTTTCAGGCCATTTGGAGTCGATAGGTACCTATATTAAACAAACTTTATTTGGGAAAAATACTTGTAAATTTTCTAAGATTTTCACTAAGTCAACTGTTTTAGTTCAGGCAAGTCCCCAGGAGAGTTAGGTTAGGGTTAGGGTTTAGGGTTAGGGTTAGGGTTAGTTGTTTGATGCTATCTCGATGAGGGTTAGGGTTAGGGTTAGGGTTAGGGTTTGTGTTCAAGGGTTAGGGTTAGGGTTAGGGTTAGGGTTAGGGTTAGGGTTAGGGTTAGGATAGGGCAAGAGTGCCACTTTGGAATCTTTGATTTGACCCCCTAAACAGTGGATCAGGTTAGGGTTAGGGTTAGGGTTAGGGTTAGGGTTAGGGTTAGGGTTAGGGTTAGGGTTAGGGTTAGGGTTAGGGTTAGGGTTAGGATAGGGGCTGAGTGCCACTTTGGAATCTTTGATTTGACCCCCTAAACAGTGGATCATTTGCTCTACACTTCGGCTACCCCCCCATTTTCGGGTACCCTGATTCCAGTAATACTAATGAGGAAGGGGTGGGACCTTGTCTTCTCGTCCAATCAGCGAAAAGCAAGTTCAAAGGTCTGTAACTTTTGCTAGGAGTGGATCATTTGCTCATGGATGGTACCGTTGGAAAGCTCGTGGTCGTATTATGTTCGACGGAAGCAGTTTCCAAGTCTCTACGACCTTCCGTTCGGAAGTTATGACCGGAAATGTGTATCGCATTGAAAATGAATGGAGCGAAAATTTCCTGAAATTTGACTAAGTGTTTTGGTGAAAAAAGTTCCCCCGGAAAGTGTTTAGGAGCACGTTTTGGGCCATTTGGAGTCGATATGTACCTATATTAAACAAACTTTTTTGGGGAAAAATACTTGTAAATTTTCTAAGATTTTCACTTAGTCAACTGTTTGAGTTCAGGCAAGTCCCCAGGAGATGATTAGGTTCAGGGTTAGGGTTAGGGTTAGGGTTAGGGTTTAGGGGTTAGGGTTAGGGTTAGGGTTAGGGTTAGGGTTTGTGTTCAACGGCTCCCTGCGGGAAACCAATACGCTACTGCCTCCTAACGCTCGTAGGCGTTACCAGAGTTCGCAGAAGGTAGTGTTGCATTCTCACATCGTACATCCAGTTGAGATCCGTATGCACTAAAGTACTTTTGTCAGTAGGGTTAGGGTTAGGGTTAGGGTTAGGGTTAGGGTTAGGGTTTAGGGTTAGGGTTAGGGTTAGGGTTAGGATAGGGGGTAAAAGCCACCTTTGGGCCGGTTAGGGTTAGGGTTAGGGTTAGGGTTAGGGTTAGGGTTAGGGTTAGGGTTAGGGTTAGGGTTAGGGTTAGGGTTAGGGTTAGGGTTAGGATAGGGGCTGAGTGCCACTTTGGAATCTTTGATTTGACCCCCTAAACAGTGGATCATTTGCTCTACACTTCGGCTACCCCCCCATTTTCGGGTACCCTGATTCCAGTAATACTAATGAGGAAGGGGTGGGACCTTGTCTTCTCGTCCAATCAGCGAAAAGCAAGTTCAAAGGTCTGTAACTTTTGCTAGGAGTGGATCATTTGCTCATGGATGGTACCGTTGGAAAGCTCGTGGTCGTATTATGTTCGACGGAAGCAGTTTCCAAGTCTCTACGACCTTCCGTTCGGAAGTTATGACCGGAAATGTGTATCGCATTGAAAATGAATGGAGCGAAAATTTCCTGAAATTTGACTAAGTGTTTTGGTGAAAAAAGTTCCCCCGGAAAGTGTTTAGGAGCACGTTTTGGGCCATTTGGAGTCGATATGTACCTATATTAAACAAACTTTTTTGGGGAAAAATACTTGTAAATTTTCTAAGATTTTCACTTAGTCAACTGTTTGAGTTCAGGCAAGTCCCCAGGAGATGATTAGGTTCAGGGTTAGGGTTAGGGTTAGGGTTAGGGTTTAGGGTTAGGGTTAGGGTTAGGGTTAGGGTTTGTGTTCAACGGCTCCCTGCGGGAAACCAATACGCTACTGCCTCCTAACGCTCGTAGGCGTTACCAGAGTTCGCAGAAGGTAGTGTTGCATTCTCACATCGTACATCCAGTTGAGATCCGTATGCACTAAAGTACTTTTGTCAGTAGGGTTAGGGTTAGGGTTAGGGTTAGGGTTAGGGTTAGGGTTAGGGTTAGGGTTAGGGTTAGGGTTAGGGTTAGGGTTAGGGTTAGGGTTAGGGTTAGGGTTAGGGTTAGGGTTAGGGTTAGGTAAGGGGAACTGAACCGGCTCACCCGGAGGAGAGCCGGAAATGCACTGGCCTTCCGGCCAAATTTACCCACTAAACCCCTCCCCTTTTATAGGAATTTTGTCCTTTCATCTTTCCCTCCATTCTGCAAATTGGATTAAACTTGTCTTTCTGTGTCCCTTAATTTTTTGGCTGTGTTAACACGACGTTTCGGCAAAAGTGTGCCTTCTTCAGGTGTTTCCTGGCATCAGGGTATTTTTATCATCCTGGAAAAAGTACCTCAGGTAATTTCCTGGCATCAGGGTATTTTTGACTTCCTGGAAAAAAATAATTTTGACATGGCACCCCCTTTAACTTTTCATACACTCACAAAATTACCCTGGTTAAGGTTAGGATTTTGGGGTTGGGGTGGGGGGGTCAGGTTGGGGTCAGGTTGGGGTCAGGTTTGGGGTCCGGTGGGAAACAGGCCGGAGGCACGGGCGGGTAAGGTAAGGGGAACTGAACCGGCTCACCCGGAGGAGAGCCGGAAATGCACTGGCCTTCCGGCCAAATTTACCCACTAAACCCCTCCCCTTTTATAGGAATTTTGTCCTTTCATCTTTCCCTCCATTCTGCAAATTGGATTAAACTTGTCTTTCTGTGTCCCTTAATTTTTTGGCTGTGTTAACACGACGTTTCGGCAAAAGTGTGCCTTCTTCAGGTGTTTCCTGGCATCAGGGTATTTTTATCATCCTGGAAAAAGTACCTCAGGTAATTTCCTGGCATCAGGGTATTTTTGACTTCCTGGAAAAAAATAATTTTGACATGGCACCCCCTTTAACTTTTCATACACTCACAAAATTACCCTGGTTAAGGTTAGGATTTTGGGGTTGGGGTGGGGGGGTCAGGTTGGGGTCAGGTTGGGGTCAGGTTTGGGGTCCGGTGGGAAACAGGCCGGAGGCACGGGCGGGTAAGGTAAGGGGAACTGAACCGGCTCACCCGGAGGAGAGCCGGAAATGCACTGGCCTTCCGGCCAAATTTACCCACTAAACCCCTCCCCTTTTATAGGAATTTTGTCCTTTCATCTTTCCCTCCATTCTGCAAATTGGATTAAACTTGTCTTTCTGTGTCCCTTAATTTTTTGGCTGTGTTAACACGACGTTTCGGCAAAAGTGTGCCTTCTTCAGGTGTTTCCTGGCATCAGGGTATTTTTATCATCCTGGAAAAAGTACCTCAGGTAATTTCCTGGCATCAGGGTATTTTTGACTTCCTGGAAAAAAATAATTTTGACATGGCACCCCCTTTAACTTTTCATACACTCACAAAATTACCCTGGTTAAGGTTAGGATTTTGGGGTTGGGGTGGGGGGGTCAGGTTGGGGTCAGGTTGGGGTCAGGTTTGGGGTCCGGTGGGAAACAGGCCGGAGGCACGGGCGGGTAAGGTAAGGGGAACTGAACCGGCTCACCCGGAGGAGAGCCGGAAATGCACTGGCCTTCCGGCCAAATTTACCCACTAAACCCCTCCCCTTTTATAGGAATTTTGTCCTTTCATCTTTCCCTCCATTCTGCAAATTGGATTAAACTTGTCTTTCTGTGTCCCTTAATTTTTTGGCTGTGTTAACACGACGTTTCGGCAAAAGTGTGCCTTCTTCAGGTGTTTCCTGGCATCAGGGTATTTTTATCATCCTGGAAAAAGTACCTCAGGTAATTTCCTGGCATCAGGGTATTTTTGACTTCCTGGAAAAAAATAATTTTGACATGGCACCCCCTTTAACTTTTCATACACTCACAAAATTACCCTGGTTAAGGTTAGGATTTTGGGGTTGGGGTGGGGGGGTCAGGTTGGGGTCAGGTTGGGGTCAGGTTTGGGGTCCGGTGGGAAACAGGCCGGAGGCACGGGCGGGTAAGGTAAGGGGAACTGAACCGGCTCACCCGGAGGAGAGCCGGAAATGCACTGGCCTTCCGGCCAAATTTACCCACTAAACCCCTCCCCTTTTATAGGAATTTTGTCCTTTCATCTTTCCCTCCATTCTGCAAATTGGATTAAACTTGTCTTTCTGTGTCCCTTAATTTTTTGGCTGTGTTAACACGACGTTTCGGCAAAAGTGTGCCTTCTTCAGGTGTTTCCTGGCATCAGGGTATTTTTATCATCCTGGAAAAAGTACCTCAGGTAATTTCCTGGCATCAGGGTATTTTTGACTTCCTGGAAAAAAATAATTTTGACATGGCACCCCCTTTAACTTTTCATACACTCACAAAATTACCCTGGTTAAGGTTAGGATTTTGGGGTTGGGGTGGGGGGGTCAGGTTGGGGTCAGGTTGGGGTCAGGTTTGGGGTCCGGTGGGAAACAGGCCGGAGGCACGGGCGGGTAAGGTAAGGGGAACTGAACCGGCTCACCCGGAGGAGAGCCGGAAATGCACTGGCCTTCCGGCCAAATTTACCCACTAAACCCCTCCCCTTTTATAGGAATTTTGTCCTTTCATCTTTCCCTCCATTCTGCAAATTGGATTAAACTTGTCTTTCTGTGTCCCTTAATTTTTTGGCTGTGTTAACACGACGTTTCGGCAAAAGTGTGCCTTCTTCAGGTGTTTCCTGGCATCAGGGTATTTTTATCATCCTGGAAAAAGTACCTCAGGTAATTTCCTGGCATCAGGGTATTTTTGACTTCCTGGAAAAAAATAATTTTGACATGGCACCCCCTTTAACTTTTCATACACTCACAAAATTACCCTGGTTAAGGTTAGGATTTTGGGGTTGGGGTGGGGGGGTCAGGTTGGGGTCAGGTTGGGGTCAGGTTTGGGGTCCGGTGGGAAACAGGCCGGAGGCACGGGCGGGTAAGGTAAGGGGAACTGAACCGGCTCACCCGGAGGAGAGCCGGAAATGCACTGGCCTTCCGGCCAAATTTACCCACTAAACCCCTCCCCTTTTATAGGAATTTTGTCCTTTCATCTTTCCCTCCATTCTGCAAATTGGATTAAACTTGTCTTTCTGTGTCCCTTAATTTTTTGGCTGTGTTAACACGACGTTTCGGCAAAAGTGTGCCTTCTTCAGGTGTTTCCTGGCATCAGGGTATTTTTATCATCCTGGAAAAAGTACCTCAGGTAATTTCCTGGCATCAGGGTATTTTTGACTTCCTGGAAAAAAATAATTTTGACATGGCACCCCCTTTAACTTTTCATACACTCACAAAATTACCCTGGTTAAGGTTAGGATTTTGGGGTTGGGGTGGGGGGGTCAGGTTGGGGTCAGGTTGGGGTCAGGTTTGGGGTCCGGTGGGAAACAGGCCGGAGGCACGGGCGGGTAAGGTAAGGGGAACTGAACCGGCTCACCCGGAGGAGAGCCGGAAATGCACTGGCCTTCCGGCCAAATTTACCCACTAAACCCCTCCCCTTTTATAGGAATTTTGTCCTTTCATCTTTCCCTCCATTCTGCAAATTGGATTAAACTTGTCTTTCTGTGTCCCTTAATTTTTTGGCTGTGTTAACACGACGTTTCGGCAAAAGTGTGCCTTCTTCAGGTGTTTCCTGGCATCAGGGTATTTTTATCATCCTGGAAAAAGTACCTCAGGTAATTTCCTGGCATCAGGGTATTTTTGACTTCCTGGAAAAAAATAATTTTGACATGGCACCCCCTTTAACTTTTCATACACTCACAAAATTACCCTGGTTAAGGTTAGGATTTTGGGGTTGGGGTGGGGGGGTCAGGTTGGGGTCAGGTTGGGGTCAGGTTTGGGGTCCGGTGGGAAACAGGCCGGAGGCACGGGCGGGTAAGGTAAGGGGAACTGAACCGGCTCACCCGGAGGAGAGCCGGAAATGCACTGGCCTTCCGGCCAAATTTACCCACTAAACCCCTCCCCTTTTATAGGAATTTTGTCCTTTCATCTTTCCCTCCATTCTGCAAATTGGATTAAACTTGTCTTTCTGTGTCCCTTAATTTTTTGGCTGTGTTAACACGACGTTTCGGCAAAAGTGTGCCTTCTTCAGGTGTTTCCTGGCATCAGGGTATTTTTATCATCCTGGAAAAAGTACCTCAGGTAATTTCCTGGCATCAGGGTATTTTTGACTTCCTGGAAAAAAATAATTTTGACATGGCACCCCCTTTAACTTTTCATACACTCACAAAATTACCCTGGTTAAGGTTAGGATTTTGGGGTTGGGGTGGGGGGGTCAGGTTGGGGTCAGGTTGGGGTCAGGTTTGGGGTCCGGTGGGAAACAGGCCGGAGGCACGGGCGGGTAAGGTAAGGGGAACTGAACCGGCTCACCCGGAGGAGAGCCGGAAATGCACTGGCCTTCCGGCCAAATTTACCCACTAAACCCCTCCCCTTTTATAGGAATTTTGTCCTTTCATCTTTCCCTCCATTCTGCAAATTGGATTAAACTTGTCTTTCTGTGTCCCTTAATTTTTTGGCTGTGTTAACACGACGTTTCGGCAAAAGTGTGCCTTCTTCAGGTGTTTCCTGGCATCAGGGTATTTTTATCATCCTGGAAAAAGTACCTCAGGTAATTTCCTGGCATCAGGGTATTTTTGACTTCCTGGAAAAAAATAATTTTGACATGGCACCCCCTTTAACTTTTCATACACTCACAAAATTACCCTGGTTAAGGTTAGGATTTTGGGGTTGGGGTGGGGGGGTCAGGTTGGGGTCAGGTTGGGGTCAGGTTTGGGGTCCGGTGGGAAACAGGCCGGAGGCACGGGCGGGTAAGGTAAGGGGAACTGAACCGGCTCACCCGGAGGAGAGCCGGAAATGCACTGGCCTTCCGGCCAAATTTACCCACTAAACCCCTCCCCTTTTATAGGAATTTTGTCCTTTCATCTTTCCCTCCATTCTGCAAATTGGATTAAACTTGTCTTTCTGTGTCCCTTAATTTTTTGGCTGTGTTAACACGACGTTTCGGCAAAAGTGTGCCTTCTTCAGGTGTTTCCTGGCATCAGGGTATTTTTATCATCCTGGAAAAAGTACCTCAGGTAATTTCCTGGCATCAGGGTATTTTTGACTTCCTGGAAAAAAATAATTTTGACATGGCACCCCCTTTAACTTTTCATACACTCACAAAATTACCCTGGTTAAGGTTAGGATTTTGGGGTTGGGGTGGGGGGGTCAGGTTGGGGTCAGGTTGGGGTCAGGTTTGGGGTCCGGTGGGAAACAGGCCGGAGGCACGGGCGGGTAAGGTAAGGGGAACTGAACCGGCTCACCCGGAGGAGAGCCGGAAATGCACTGGCCTTCCGGCCAAATTTACCCACTAAACCCCTCCCCTTTTATAGGAATTTTGTCCTTTCATCTTTCCCTCCATTCTGCAAATTGGATTAAACTTGTCTTTCTGTGTCCCTTAATTTTTTGGCTGTGTTAACACGACGTTTCGGCAAAAGTGTGCCTTCTTCAGGTGTTTCCTGGCATCAGGGTATTTTTATCATCCTGGAAAAAGTACCTCAGGTAATTTCCTGGCATCAGGGTATTTTTGACTTCCTGGAAAAAAATAATTTTGACATGGCACCCCCTTTAACTTTTCATACACTCACAAAATTACCCTGGTTAAGGTTAGGATTTTGGGGTTGGGGTGGGGGGGTCAGGTTGGGGTCAGGTTGGGGTCAGGTTTGGGGTCCGGTGGGAAACAGGCCGGAGGCACGGGCGGGTAAGGTAAGGGGAACTGAACCGGCTCACCCGGAGGAGAGCCGGAAATGCACTGGCCTTCCGGCCAAATTTACCCACTAAACCCCTCCCCTTTTATAGGAATTTTGTCCTTTCATCTTTCCCTCCATTCTGCAAATTGGATTAAACTTGTCTTTCTGTGTCCCTTAATTTTTTGGCTGTGTTAACACGACGTTTCGGCAAAAGTGTGCCTTCTTCAGGTGTTTCCTGGCATCAGGGTATTTTTATCATCCTGGAAAAAGTACCTCAGGTAATTTCCTGGCATCAGGGTATTTTTGACTTCCTGGAAAAAAATAATTTTGACATGGCACCCCCTTTAACTTTTCATACACTCACAAAATTACCCTGGTTAAGGTTAGGATTTTGGGGTTGGGGTGGGGGGGTCAGGTTGGGGTCAGGTTGGGGTCAGGTTTGGGGTCCGGTGGGAAACAGGCCGGAGGCACGGGCGGGTAAGGTAAGGGGAACTGAACCGGCTCACCCGGAGGAGAGCCGGAAATGCACTGGCCTTCCGGCCAAATTTACCCACTAAACCCCTCCCCTTTTATAGGAATTTTGTCCTTTCATCTTTCCCTCCATTCTGCAAATTGGATTAAACTTGTCTTTCTGTGTCCCTTAATTTTTTGGCTGTGTTAACACGACGTTTCGGCAAAAGTGTGCCTTCTTCAGGTGTTTCCTGGCATCAGGGTATTTTTATCATCCTGGAAAAAGTACCTCAGGTAATTTCCTGGCATCAGGGTATTTTTGACTTCCTGGAAAAAAATAATTTTGACATGGCACCCCCTTTAACTTTTCATACACTCACAAAATTACCCTGGTTAAGGTTAGGATTTTGGGGTTGGGGTGGGGGGGTCAGGTTGGGGTCAGGTTGGGGTCAGGTTTGGGGTCCGGTGGGAAACAGGCCGGAGGCACGGGCGGGTAAGGTAAGGGGAACTGAACCGGCTCACCCGGAGGAGAGCCGGAAATGCACTGGCCTTCCGGCCAAATTTACCCACTAAACCCCTCCCCTTTTATAGGAATTTTGTCCTTTCATCTTTCCCTCCATTCTGCAAATTGGATTAAACTTGTCTTTCTGTGTCCCTTAATTTTTTGGCTGTGTTAACACGACGTTTCGGCAAAAGTGTGCCTTCTTCAGGTGTTTCCTGGCATCAGGGTATTTTTATCATCCTGGAAAAAGTACCTCAGGTAATTTCCTGGCATCAGGGTATTTTTGACTTCCTGGAAAAAAATAATTTTGACATGGCACCCCCTTTAACTTTTCATACACTCACAAAATTACCCTGGTTAAGGTTAGGATTTTGGGGTTGGGGTGGGGGGGTCAGGTTGGGGTCAGGTTGGGGTCAGGTTTGGGGTCCGGTGGGAAACAGGCCGGAGGCACGGGCGGGTAAGGTAAGGGGAACTGAACCGGCTCACCCGGAGGAGAGCCGGAAATGCACTGGCCTTCCGGCCAAATTTACCCACTAAACCCCTCCCCTTTTATAGGAATTTTGTCCTTTCATCTTTCCCTCCATTCTGCAAATTGGATTAAACTTGTCTTTCTGTGTCCCTTAATTTTTTGGCTGTGTTAACACGACGTTTCGGCAAAAGTGTGCCTTCTTCAGGTGTTTCCTGGCATCAGGGTATTTTTATCATCCTGGAAAAAGTACCTCAGGTAATTTCCTGGCATCAGGGTATTTTTGACTTCCTGGAAAAAAATAATTTTGACATGGCACCCCCTTTAACTTTTCATACACTCACAAAATTACCCTGGTTAAGGTTAGGATTTTGGGGTTGGGGTGGGGGGGTCAGGTTGGGGTCAGGTTGGGGTCAGGTTTGGGGTCCGGTGGGAAACAGGCCGGAGGCACGGGCGGGTAAGGTAAGGGGAACTGAACCGGCTCACCCGGAGGAGAGCCGGAAATGCACTGGCCTTCCGGCCAAATTTACCCACTAAACCCCTCCCCTTTTATAGGAATTTTGTCCTTTCATCTTTCCCTCCATTCTGCAAATTGGATTAAACTTGTCTTTCTGTGTCCCTTAATTTTTTGGCTGTGTTAACACGACGTTTCGGCAAAAGTGTGCCTTCTTCAGGTGTTTCCTGGCATCAGGGTATTTTTATCATCCTGGAAAAAGTACCTCAGGTAATTTCCTGGCATCAGGGTATTTTTGACTTCCTGGAAAAAAATAATTTTGACATGGCACCCCCTTTAACTTTTCATACACTCACAAAATTACCCTGGTTAAGGTTAGGATTTTGGGGTTGGGGTGGGGGGGTCAGGTTGGGGTCAGGTTGGGGTCAGGTTTGGGGTCCGGTGGGAAACAGGCCGGAGGCACGGGCGGGTAAGGTAAGGGGAACTGAACCGGCTCACCCGGAGGAGAGCCGGAAATGCACTGGCCTTCCGGCCAAATTTACCCACTAAACCCCTCCCCTTTTATAGGAATTTTGTCCTTTCATCTTTCCCTCCATTCTGCAAATTGGATTAAACTTGTCTTTCTGTGTCCCTTAATTTTTTGGCTGTGTTAACACGACGTTTCGGCAAAAGTGTGCCTTCTTCAGGTGTTTCCTGGCATCAGGGTATTTTTATCATCCTGGAAAAAGTACCTCAGGTAATTTCCTGGCATCAGGGTATTTTTGACTTCCTGGAAAAAAATAATTTTGACATGGCACCCCCTTTAACTTTTCATACACTCACAAAATTACCCTGGTTAAGGTTAGGATTTTGGGGTTGGGGTGGGGGGGTCAGGTTGGGGTCAGGTTGGGGTCAGGTTTGGGGTCCGGTGGGAAACAGGCCGGAGGCACGGGCGGGTAAGGTAAGGGGAACTGAACCGGCTCACCCGGAGGAGAGCCGGAAATGCACTGGCCTTCCGGCCAAATTTACCCACTAAACCCCTCCCCTTTTATAGGAATTTTGTCCTTTCATCTTTCCCTCCATTCTGCAAATTGGATTAAACTTGTCTTTCTGTGTCCCTTAATTTTTTGGCTGTGTTAACACGACGTTTCGGCAAAAGTGTGCCTTCTTCAGGTGTTTCCTGGCATCAGGGTATTTTTATCATCCTGGAAAAAGTACCTCAGGTAATTTCCTGGCATCAGGGTATTTTTGACTTCCTGGAAAAAAATAATTTTGACATGGCACCCCCTTTAACTTTTCATACACTCACAAAATTACCCTGGTTAAGGTTAGGATTTTGGGGTTGGGGTGGGGGGGTCAGGTTGGGGTCAGGTTGGGGTCAGGTTTGGGGTCCGGTGGGAAACAGGCCGGAGGCACGGGCGGGTAAGGTAAGGGGAACTGAACCGGCTCACCCGGAGGAGAGCCGGAAATGCACTGGCCTTCCGGCCAAATTTACCCACTAAACCCCTCCCCTTTTATAGGAATTTTGTCCTTTCATCTTTCCCTCCATTCTGCAAATTGGATTAAACTTGTCTTTCTGTGTCCCTTAATTTTTTGGCTGTGTTAACACGACGTTTCGGCAAAAGTGTGCCTTCTTCAGGTGTTTCCTGGCATCAGGGTATTTTTATCATCCTGGAAAAAGTACCTCAGGTAATTTCCTGGCATCAGGGTATTTTTGACTTCCTGGAAAAAAATAATTTTGACATGGCACCCCCTTTAACTTTTCATACACTCACAAAATTACCCTGGTTAAGGTTAGGATTTTGGGGTTGGGGTGGGGGGGTCAGGTTGGGGTCAGGTTGGGGTCAGGTTTGGGGTCCGGTGGGAAACAGGCCGGAGGCACGGGCGGGTAAGGTAAGGGGAACTGAACCGGCTCACCCGGAGGAGAGCCGGAAATGCACTGGCCTTCCGGCCAAATTTACCCACTAAACCCCTCCCCTTTTATAGGAATTTTGTCCTTTCATCTTTCCCTCCATTCTGCAAATTGGATTAAACTTGTCTTTCTGTGTCCCTTAATTTTTTGGCTGTGTTAACACGACGTTTCGGCAAAAGTGTGCCTTCTTCAGGTGTTTCCTGGCATCAGGGTATTTTTATCATCCTGGAAAAAGTACCTCAGGTAATTTCCTGGCATCAGGGTATTTTTGACTTCCTGGAAAAAAATAATTTTGACATGGCACCCCCTTTAACTTTTCATACACTCACAAAATTACCCTGGTTAAGGTTAGGATTTTGGGGTTGGGGTGGGGGGGTCAGGTTGGGGTCAGGTTGGGGTCAGGTTTGGGGTCCGGTGGGAAACAGGCCGGAGGCACGGGCGGGTAAGGTAAGGGGAACTGAACCGGCTCACCCGGAGGAGAGCCGGAAATGCACTGGCCTTCCGGCCAAATTTACCCACTAAACCCCTCCCCTTTTATAGGAATTTTGTCCTTTCATCTTTCCCTCCATTCTGCAAATTGGATTAAACTTGTCTTTCTGTGTCCCTTAATTTTTTGGCTGTGTTAACACGACGTTTCGGCAAAAGTGTGCCTTCTTCAGGTGTTTCCTGGCATCAGGGTATTTTTATCATCCTGGAAAAAGTACCTCAGGTAATTTCCTGGCATCAGGGTATTTTTGACTTCCTGGAAAAAAATAATTTTGACATGGCACCCCCTTTAACTTTTCATACACTCACAAAATTACCCTGGTTAAGGTTAGGATTTTGGGGTTGGGGTGGGGGGGTCAGGTTGGGGTCAGGTTGGGGTCAGGTTTGGGGTCCGGTGGGAAACAGGCCGGAGGCACGGGCGGGTAAGGTAAGGGGAACTGAACCGGCTCACCCGGAGGAGAGCCGGAAATGCACTGGCCTTCCGGCCAAATTTACCCACTAAACCCCTCCCCTTTTATAGGAATTTTGTCCTTTCATCTTTCCCTCCATTCTGCAAATTGGATTAAACTTGTCTTTCTGTGTCCCTTAATTTTTTGGCTGTGTTAACACGACGTTTCGGCAAAAGTGTGCCTTCTTCAGGTGTTTCCTGGCATCAGGGTATTTTTATCATCCTGGAAAAAGTACCTCAGGTAATTTCCTGGCATCAGGGTATTTTTGACTTCCTGGAAAAAAATAATTTTGACATGGCACCCCCTTTAACTTTTCATACACTCACAAAATTACCCTGGTTAAGGTTAGGATTTTGGGGTTGGGGTGGGGGGGTCAGGTTGGGGTCAGGTTGGGGTCAGGTTTGGGGTCCGGTGGGAAACAGGCCGGAGGCACGGGCGGGTAAGGTAAGGGGAACTGAACCGGCTCACCCGGAGGAGAGCCGGAAATGCACTGGCCTTCCGGCCAAATTTACCCACTAAACCCCTCCCCTTTTATAGGAATTTTGTCCTTTCATCTTTCCCTCCATTCTGCAAATTGGATTAAACTTGTCTTTCTGTGTCCCTTAATTTTTTGGCTGTGTTAACACGACGTTTCGGCAAAAGTGTGCCTTCTTCAGGTGTTTCCTGGCATCAGGGTATTTTTATCATCCTGGAAAAAGTACCTCAGGTAATTTCCTGGCATCAGGGTATTTTTGACTTCCTGGAAAAAAATAATTTTGACATGGCACCCCCTTTAACTTTTCATACACTCACAAAATTACCCTGGTTAAGGTTAGGATTTTGGGGTTGGGGTGGGGGGGTCAGGTTGGGGTCAGGTTGGGGTCAGGTTTGGGGTCCGGTGGGAAACAGGCCGGAGGCACGGGCGGGTAAGGTAAGGGGAACTGAACCGGCTCACCCGGAGGAGAGCCGGAAATGCACTGGCCTTCCGGCCAAATTTACCCACTAAACCCCTCCCCTTTTATAGGAATTTTGTCCTTTCATCTTTCCCTCCATTCTGCAAATTGGATTAAACTTGTCTTTCTGTGTCCCTTAATTTTTTGGCTGTGTTAACACGACGTTTCGGCAAAAGTGTGCCTTCTTCAGGTGTTTCCTGGCATCAGGGTATTTTTATCATCCTGGAAAAAGTACCTCAGGTAATTTCCTGGCATCAGGGTATTTTTGACTTCCTGGAAAAAAATAATTTTGACATGGCACCCCCTTTAACTTTTCATACACTCACAAAATTACCCTGGTTAAGGTTAGGATTTTGGGGTTGGGGTGGGGGGGTCAGGTTGGGGTCAGGTTGGGGTCAGGTTTGGGGTCCGGTGGGAAACAGGCCGGAGGCACGGGCGGGTAAGGTAAGGGGAACTGAACCGGCTCACCCGGAGGAGAGCCGGAAATGCACTGGCCTTCCGGCCAAATTTACCCACTAAACCCCTCCCCTTTTATAGGAATTTTGTCCTTTCATCTTTCCCTCCATTCTGCAAATTGGATTAAACTTGTCTTTCTGTGTCCCTTAATTTTTTGGCTGTGTTAACACGACGTTTCGGCAAAAGTGTGCCTTCTTCAGGTGTTTCCTGGCATCAGGGTATTTTTATCATCCTGGAAAAAGTACCTCAGGTAATTTCCTGGCATCAGGGTATTTTTGACTTCCTGGAAAAAAATAATTTTGACATGGCACCCCCTTTAACTTTTCATACACTCACAAAATTACCCTGGTTAAGGTTAGGATTTTGGGGTTGGGGTGGGGGGGTCAGGTTGGGGTCAGGTTGGGGTCAGGTTTGGGGTCCGGTGGGAAACAGGCCGGAGGCACGGGCGGGTAAGGTAAGGGGAACTGAACCGGCTCACCCGGAGGAGAGCCGGAAATGCACTGGCCTTCCGGCCAAATTTACCCACTAAACCCCTCCCCTTTTATAGGAATTTTGTCCTTTCATCTTTCCCTCCATTCTGCAAATTGGATTAAACTTGTCTTTCTGTGTCCCTTAATTTTTTGGCTGTGTTAACACGACGTTTCGGCAAAAGTGTGCCTTCTTCAGGTGTTTCCTGGCATCAGGGTATTTTTATCATCCTGGAAAAAGTACCTCAGGTAATTTCCTGGCATCAGGGTATTTTTGACTTCCTGGAAAAAAATAATTTTGACATGGCACCCCCTTTAACTTTTCATACACTCACAAAATTACCCTGGTTAAGGTTAGGATTTTGGGGTTGGGGTGGGGGGGTCAGGTTGGGGTCAGGTTGGGGTCAGGTTTGGGGTCCGGTGGGAAACAGGCCGGAGGCACGGGCGGGTAAGGTAAGGGGAACTGAACCGGCTCACCCGGAGGAGAGCCGGAAATGCACTGGCCTTCCGGCCAAATTTACCCACTAAACCCCTCCCCTTTTATAGGAATTTTGTCCTTTCATCTTTCCCTCCATTCTGCAAATTGGATTAAACTTGTCTTTCTGTGTCCCTTAATTTTTTGGCTGTGTTAACACGACGTTTCGGCAAAAGTGTGCCTTCTTCAGGTGTTTCCTGGCATCAGGGTATTTTTATCATCCTGGAAAAAGTACCTCAGGTAATTTCCTGGCATCAGGGTATTTTTGACTTCCTGGAAAAAAATAATTTTGACATGGCACCCCCTTTAACTTTTCATACACTCACAAAATTACCCTGGTTAAGGTTAGGATTTTGGGGTTGGGGTGGGGGGGTCAGGTTGGGGTCAGGTTGGGGTCAGGTTTGGGGTCCGGTGGGAAACAGGCCGGAGGCACGGGCGGGTAAGGTAAGGGGAACTGAACCGGCTCACCCGGAGGAGAGCCGGAAATGCACTGGCCTTCCGGCCAAATTTACCCACTAAACCCCTCCCCTTTTATAGGAATTTTGTCCTTTCATCTTTCCCTCCATTCTGCAAATTGGATTAAACTTGTCTTTCTGTGTCCCTTAATTTTTTGGCTGTGTTAACACGACGTTTCGGCAAAAGTGTGCCTTCTTCAGGTGTTTCCTGGCATCAGGGTATTTTTATCATCCTGGAAAAAGTACCTCAGGTAATTTCCTGGCATCAGGGTATTTTTGACTTCCTGGAAAAAAATAATTTTGACATGGCACCCCCTTTAACTTTTCATACACTCACAAAATTACCCTGGTTAAGGTTAGGATTTTGGGGTTGGGGTGGGGGGGTCAGGTTGGGGTCAGGTTGGGGTCAGGTTTGGGGTCCGGTGGGAAACAGGCCGGAGGCACGGGCGGGTAAGGTAAGGGGAACTGAACCGGCTCACCCGGAGGAGAGCCGGAAATGCACTGGCCTTCCGGCCAAATTTACCCACTAAACCCCTCCCCTTTTATAGGAATTTTGTCCTTTCATCTTTCCCTCCATTCTGCAAATTGGATTAAACTTGTCTTTCTGTGTCCCTTAATTTTTTGGCTGTGTTAACACGACGTTTCGGCAAAAGTGTGCCTTCTTCAGGTGTTTCCTGGCATCAGGGTATTTTTATCATCCTGGAAAAAGTACCTCAGGTAATTTCCTGGCATCAGGGTATTTTTGACTTCCTGGAAAAAAATAATTTTGACATGGCACCCCCTTTAACTTTTCATACACTCACAAAATTACCCTGGTTAAGGTTAGGATTTTGGGGTTGGGGTGGGGGGGTCAGGTTGGGGTCAGGTTGGGGTCAGGTTTGGGGTCCGGTGGGAAACAGGCCGGAGGCACGGGCGGGTAAGGTAAGGGGAACTGAACCGGCTCACCCGGAGGAGAGCCGGAAATGCACTGGCCTTCCGGCCAAATTTACCCACTAAACCCCTCCCCTTTTATAGGAATTTTGTCCTTTCATCTTTCCCTCCATTCTGCAAATTGGATTAAACTTGTCTTTCTGTGTCCCTTAATTTTTTGGCTGTGTTAACACGACGTTTCGGCAAAAGTGTGCCTTCTTCAGGTGTTTCCTGGCATCAGGGTATTTTTATCATCCTGGAAAAAGTACCTCAGGTAATTTCCTGGCATCAGGGTATTTTTGACTTCCTGGAAAAAAATAATTTTGACATGGCACCCCCTTTAACTTTTCATACACTCACAAAATTACCCTGGTTAAGGTTAGGATTTTGGGGTTAGGGTTAGGGTTAGGGTTAGGGTTAGGGTTAGGGTTAGGGTTAGGGTTAGGGTTAGGGTTAGGGTTAGGGTTAGGGTTAGGGTTAGGGTTAGGGTTAGGGTTAGGGTTAGGGTTAGGGTTAGGGTTAGGGTTAGGGTTAGGGTTAGGGTTAGGGTTAGGGTTAGGGTTAGGGTTAGGGTTAGGGTTAGGGGTTAGGATAGGGGGTAATAGCCACTTTTGAGCCGGCTCAAAGTTAGCTTAGCCTAGCTTAGCAAGCTAAAACTTGCTAACCAAGCTATAACTTAGCTTAGCATGTATATATAGGGCTCCTAGGTGATAGCTACTTCGCAAACGGTGTCGTTTTCGCGATTGGAGCAAAGGATCATGGGTAAAAAGTGTTTTTTTTGAATAACTTTTGATAGGAAGGTCGTAGAGCTTCGGAACCTGCTCGCGTCAGACATAATTAGGGGTCTAGCTTTCCAACGAGCCCACCCTGGACCTTCTACGACTTTGGGAAGTGGGAGAAAATCTAAAAAAAAAAAAAAAAAAATCATATTTTTTATCTCAGCTTCTGAAGGTCTTAGAGACTCGTGGTTGGTCTTGTTGGAGAGCTAGACCCATAAATATATCCGACGGATTCGGGTTTCGAAGCTCTCCGACCTTCTGTTCTGGAGATATAGGGCAAAACGTGTCTCCCTATGGAAATGAATGGAGCGAAAATTTCCTGAAATTTGACTAAGTGTTTTGGTGAAAAAAGTTCACCCAGAAGGGTTAGGGTTAGGGTTAGGGTTAGGGTTAGGGTTAGGGTTTGTGTTCAACGGCTCCCTGCGGGAAACCAATACGCTACTGCCTCCTAACGCTCGTAGGCGTTACCAGAGTTAGGGTTAGGGTTAGGGTTAGGGTTAGGGTTAGGGTTAGATTAAGGGGGTAAAATGAGGTATGGGCTATAGCCCATTCGCTAATAACTTTTGATAGGAAGGTCCTAGAGCTTCAGAACCTGGTCGCGTCAGACCTAGGGTTAGGGTTAGGGTTAGGGTTAGGGTTAGGGTTAGGGTTAGGGTTAGGGTTAGGGTTAGGGTTAGATTAAGGGGGTAAAATGAGGTAAGGTCCCTGGGACCTTTCGCGAATAACTTTTTATAGGAAGGTCTTAGAGCTTCGAAACCTTCACCAGACCTAATTTGGCGGTTAGGGTTAGGGTTAGGGTTAGGGTTAGGGTTAGGGTTAGGGTTAGGGTTAGGGTTTAGGGTTAGGGTTAGGATTAGGGGACTGATCCCCTCTCCGGCCGGAGAAGGGGCGTGCACGGGCCATCCCCCCTGCCCTTCCGTAACCCGAGTCCCCCGGAGGCGCACGGTCACGCTGACGGCGTCTGCCGTAGGGTTAGGGTTAGGGTTAGGGTTAGGGTTAGGGTTAGGGTTAGGGTTAGGGTTAGGGTTAGGGTTAGGGTTAGGGTTAGGGTTAGGATAGGGGGGTTTAGCCACTTTTGAGCCGGCTCAAAGTTAGCTTAGCCTAGCTTAGCAAGCTAAAACTTGCTAACCAAGCTATAACTTAGCCTAGCATGTATATATAGGGCTCCTAGGTGATAACTACTTCGCAAACGGTGTCGTTTTCGCGATTGGAGCAAAGGATCATGGGTAAAAGGTGTTTTTTTTGAATAACTTTTGATAGGAAGGTCGTAGAGCTTTGGAACCTGCTCGCGTCAGACATAATTAGGGGTCTAGCTTTCCAACGAGCCCACCCTCGACCTTCTACGACTTTGGGAAGTGGGAGAAAATCTAAAAAAAAAAAAGAAAAGGGTTAGGGTTAGGGTTAGGGTTAGGGTTTAGGGTTAGGGTTAGGGTTAGGGTTAGGGTTAGGGTTTGGGTTAGGGTTAGGGTTAGGATAAGGCAAGAGTGCCACTTTGGAATCTTTGATTTGACCCCCTAAACAGTGGATCATTTGCTCTACACTTCGGCTACCCCCCCATTTTCGGGTACCCTGATTCCAGTAATACTAATGAGGAAGGGGTGGGACCTTGTCTTCTCGTCCAATCAGCGAAAAGCAAGTTCAAAGGTCTGTAACTTTTGCTAGGAGTGGATCATTTGCTCATGGATGGTACCGTTGGAAAGCTCGTGGTCGTATTATGTTCGACGGAAGCAGTTTGCAAGTCTCTACGACCTTCCGTTCGGAAGTTATGACCGGAAATGTGTATCGCATTGAAAATGAATGGAGCGATAATTTCCTGAAATTTCACTAAGTGTTTTGGTGAAAAAAGTTCCCCCAGAAAGTGTTTAGGAGCACGTTTTAGGCCATTTGGAGTCGATACGTACCTATAAACAAAGTTTTTTTGGGAAGAAATAATTGTGAAATTTGACGAAAATTTCCTGAAATTTGACTAAGTGTTTTGGTGAAAAAGGTTCACCCAGAAAGTAGTTAGGAGCACGTTTCAGGCCATTCGGAGTCGATAGGTACCTATATTAAACAAACTTCTTTTGGGAAAAATACTTGTAAATTTTCTAAGATTTTCACTAAGTCAACTGTTTGAGTTCAGGCAAGTCCCCAGGAGATGGTTAGGTTCAGTACAACTGCACAGGGAGAGGTTAAGATAAAGAGAAAGTGGACTCTCTGGTCGTGCCCTAGGGTTAGGGTTAGGGTTAGGGTTAGGGTTAGGATAGGGGGTTAGGGTTAGGGTTAGGGTTAGGGTTAGGGGTTAGGGGTTAGGGGTTAGGGTTAGGGTTAGGGTTAGGGTTAGGGTAGGGCAAGGGTTAGGGTTAGGGTTAGGGTTAGGGTTAGGGTTAGGGTTAGGATAGGGGCTGAGTGCCACTTTGGAATCTTTGATTTGACCCCCTAAACAGTGGATCATTTGCTTGACACTTCGGCTACCCCCCCATTTTCATGTACCCTGATTCCAGTAATACTAATGAGGAAGGGGTGGGACCTTGTCTTCTCGTCCAATCAGCGAAAAGCAAGTTCAAAGGTCTGTAACTTTTGCTAGGAGTGGATCATTTGCTCATGGATGGTACCGTTGGAAAGCTCGTGGTCGTATTATGTTCGACGGAAGCAGTTTCCAAGTCTCTACGACCTTCCGTTCGGAAGTTATGACCGGAAATGTGTTTCGCATTGAAAATGAATGGAGCGAAAATTTCCTGAAATTTGACTAAGTGTTTTGGTGAAAAAAGTTCCCCTAGAAAGTGTTTAGGAGCACGTTTTAGGCCATTTGGAGTCGATATGTACCTATAAACAAATTTTTTTTGGGAAAAAAAATTGTGAAATTTGACGAAAATTTCCTGAAATTTGACTAAGTGTTTTGGTGAAAAAGGTTCACCCAGAAAGTAGTTAGGAGCACGTTTCAGACCATTTGGAGTCGATAGGTACCTATATTAAACAAACTTTTATTGGGAAAAATACTTGTAAATTTTCTAAGGGTTAGGGTTAGGGTTAGGGTTAGGGTTAGGGTTAGGGTTAGGGTTAGGGTTAGGGTTAGGGTTAGGGTTAGGGTTAGGGTTAGGGTTAGATTAAGGGGGTAAAATGAGGTAAGGGTAAATTACCCTTCCGCTAATAACTTTTGATAGGAAGGTCCTAGAGCTTCGAAACCTGGTCGCGTCACACCTATTTCGGGGTCTAGCCTTCCAACGAGCCCGCCCTCGACCTTCTACGACTTTGGGAAGTGGGAGAAAATCTCAGAAAAAAGTTTAAATCTTAAATATCTCAGCCTCTGAAGGTCGTAGAGACTCGGGGTTGGTCTTGTTGGAGAGCTAGGGTTAGGGTTAGGGTTAGGGTTAGGGTTAGGGTTAGGGTTAGGATAAGGCAAGAGTGCCACTTTGGAATCTTTGATTTGACCCCCTAAACAGTGGATCATTTGCTCTACACTTCGGCTACCCCCCCATTTTCGGGTACCCTGATTCCAGTAATACTAATGAGGAAGGGGTGGGACCTTGTCTTCTCGTCCAATCAGCGAAAAGCAAGTTCAAAGGTCTGTAACTTTTGCTAGGAGTGGATCATTTGCTCATGGATGGTACCGTTGGAAAGCTCGTGGTCGTATTATGTTCGACGGAAGCAGTTTGCAAGTCTCTACGACCTTCCGTTCGGAAGTTATGACCGGAAATGTGTATCGCATTGAAAATGAATGGAGCGATAATTTCCTGAAATTTCACTAAGTGTTTTGGTGAAAAAAGTTCCCCCAGAAAGTGTTTAGGAGCACGTTTTAGGCCATTTGGAGTCGATACGTACCTATAAACAAAGTTTTTTTGGGAAGAAATAATTGTGAAATTTGACGAAAATTTCCTGAAATTTGACTAAGTGTTTTGGTGAAAAAGGTTCACCCAGAAAGTAGTTAGGAGCACGTTTCAGGCCATTCGGAGTCGATAGGTACCTATATTAAACAAACTTCTTTTGGGAAAAATACTTGTAAATTTTCTAAGATTTTCACTAAGTCAACTGTTTGAGTTCAGGCAAGTCCCCAGGAGATGGTTAGGTTCAGTACAACTGCACAGGGAGAGGTTAAGATAAAGAGAAAGTGGACTCTCTGGTCGTGCCCTAGGGTTAGGGTTAGGGTTAGGGTTAGGGTTAGGATAGGGGGTTAGGGTTAGGGTTAGGGTTAGGGTTAGGGGTTAGGGGTTAGGGGTTAGGGTTAGGGTTAGGGTTAGGGTTAGGGTTAGGGTAGGGCAAGGGTTAGGGTTAGGGTTAGGGTTAGGGTTAGGGTTAGGGTTAGGGTTAGGATAGGGGCTGAGTGCCACTTTGGAATCTTTGATTTGACCCCCTAAACAGTGGATCATTTGCTTGACACTTCGGCTACCCCCCCATTTTCATGTACCCTGATTCCAGTAATACTAATGAGGAAGGGGTGGGACCTTGTCTTCTCGTCCAATCAGCGAAAAGCAAGTTCAAAGGTCTGTAACTTTTGCTAGGAGTGGATCATTTGCTCATGGATGGTACCGTTGGAAAGCTCGTGGTCGTATTATGTTCGACGGAAGCAGTTTCCAAGTCTCTACGACCTTCCGTTCGGAAGTTATGACCAGAAATGTGTTTCGCATTGAAAATGAATGGAGCGAAAATTTCCTGAAATTTGACTAAGTGTTTTGGTGAAAAAAGTTCCCCTAGAAAGTGTTTAGGAGCACGTTTTAGGCCATTTGGAGTCGATATGTACCTATAAACAAATTTTTTTTGGGAAAAAAAATTGTGAAATTTGACGAAAATTTCCTGAAATTTGACTAAGTGTTTTGGTGAAAAAGGTTCACCCAGAAAGTAGTTAGGAGCACGTTTCAGACCATTTGGAGTCGATAGGTACCTATATTAAACAAACTTTTATTGGGAAAAATACTTGTAAATTTTCTAAGGGTTAGGGTTAGGGTTAGGGTTAGGGTTAGGGTTAGGGTTAGGTTAGGGTTAGGTTAGGGTTAGGGTTAGGGTTAGGGTTAGGGTTAGGGTTAGGGTTAGGATAGGGGCTGAGTGCCACTTTGGAATCTTTGATTTGACCCCCTAAACAGTGGATCATTTGCTTGACACTTCGGCTACCCCCCCATTTTCATGTACCCTGATTCCAGGAATACTAATGAGGAAGGGGTGGCACCTTGTCTTCTCGTCCAATCAGCGAAAAGCAACTTCAAAGGTCTGTAACTTTTGCTAGGAGTGGATCATTTGCTCATGGATGGTACCGTTGGAAAGCTCGTGGTCGTATTATGTTCGACGGAAGCAGTTTCCAAGTCTCTACGACCTTCCGTTCGGAAGTTATGACCGGAAATGTGTATCGCATTGGAAATGAATGGAGCGAAAATTTCCTGAAATTTGACTAAGTGTTTTGGCGAAAAAGGTTCACCCAAAAAGTAGTTAGGAGCACGTTTCAGGCCATTTGGAGTCGATGGGTACCTATATTAAACAAACTTTTATGGGAAAAATACTTTTAAATTTTCTAAGATTTTCACTAAGTCAACTGTTTGAGTTCAGGCAAGTCCCCAGTAGATGGTTAGGTTCAGTACAACTGCACAGGGAGAGGTTAGGGTTAGGGTTAGGGTTAGGGTTAGGGTTAGGGGTTAGGGTTAGGGTTAGGGTTAGGGGGGTTTAGCCACTTTTGGGTTAGGGTTAGGGTTAGGGTTAGGGTTAGATTTTTCAGGTTTCTCGATGATCCCCCCCCACCTCGTCCGACCATTGGAAACCAATACGCTACTGCCTCCTAACGCTCGTAGGCGTTACCAGAGTTCGCAGAAGGTAGTGTTGCACTCTCACATCGTACATCCAGTTGAGATCCGTATGCACTAAAGTACTTTTGTCAGTAGCGTATGGTGCGAGACCTCTGAATAGTTTCAGAGTTTTGATGTGAGATGTGCTGTATGGTGTATCAAGGTCACTGGGTACCCCTTATGCGTGCAGTCGGATTGTGGAGGATCCGGTGTCTTCGTCTGTGGCTAGTGGGTGCAATATGAGAGGACAGTTGTGAGTTTTGGAAGGGGAGAAGAAGGGGGGGGGGGGGGGGGGGTTTGGTTGGTGGGTTGATAGTTCAGAGAGGAGAGGTGAGGGGGGGTTTTTTTTGAAGCGGTTTTTAGGATTTGGGGTTCGGGTTAGAGTTTGTTTGTGTAGCTTAAGATTAGGGTTAAGGTTAGGGTTTAGTTTAAGTTTAGGGTTTTGCTTTAAGGTTAAGGTTGAAATTAGGATTTGGGTTAGGGTTAAGGTTAGGGTTTTGGGTTAGGGTTAGGGTTAGGGTTAGGGTTAGGGTTAGGGTTAGGGTTAGGGTTAGGGTTAGGGTTAGGGTTAGGGTTAGGGTTAGGGTTAGGGTTAGATTTTTCAGGTTTCTCGATGATCCCCCCACCTCGTCCGTCGACTCGGTGGTTTACAGGGACCAAAGGTAATGCACAGGCCGGCGCACGTCGTCATAGCTCTCTTGACCGTACTATCCACTGAAAGTTAGATCAATAGTGGAGACAACAGGTCAATGAACAAGTTTAAGTTTGATTAGTGGTAGAGACAACAGGTCAGTTACAGATTTGGGTGAGAGGGGTCAGGACCAGGAAGAGTTGCCTTATAGGGGCAGGTCTCTTCCCCGCCTTGACGGGCCGTTATCCTGCCCCTCTCACACTCCCACGCAGAGCGAGGGAGTAAAAGAAGGAGGAGGTGATGGGTGGAGTCATGAATGTCCTCGTAGATCCAGGCTGGGATGGGATCAGGTCCAGGGTGGGGATGAGAGAGTTCCACATCTGGTTGAGAGGTTAGGGTTAGGGTTAGGGTTAGGGTTAGGGTTAGGGTTAGGGTTAGGGTTAGGATAGGGCAAGAGTGCCACTTTGGAATCTTTGATTTGACCCCCTAAACAGTGGATCATTTGCTCTACACTTCGGCTACCCCCCCATTTTCGGGTACCCTGATTCCAGTAATACTAATGAGGAAGGGGTGGGACCTTGTCTTCTCGTCCAATCAGCGAAAAGCAAGTTCAAAGGTCTGTAACTTTTGCTAGGAGTGGATCATTTGCTCATGGATGGTACCGTTGGAAAGCTCGTGGTCGTATTATGTTCGACGGAAGCAGTTTCCAAGTCTCTACGACCTTCCGTTCGGAAGTTATGACCGGAAATGTGTATCGCATTGAAAATGAATGGAGCGAAAATTTCCTGAAATTTGACTAAGTGTTTTGGTGAAAAAGGTTCACCCAGAAAGTAGTTAGGAGCACGTTTCAGGCCATTTGGAGTCGATGGGTACCTATATTAAACAAACTTTTTTGGGAAAAATACTTGTAAATTTTCTAAGATTTTCACTAAGTCAACTGTTTGAGTTCAGGCAAGTCCCCAGGAGATGGTTAGGTTAGGGTTAGGGTTAGGGTTAGGGTTAGGGGTTAGGGGTTAGGGTTAGGGTTAGGGTTAGGGTTTAGGGTTAGGGTTAGGGTTAGGGTTAGGGTTAGGGTTAGGGTTAGGGTTAGGGTTAGGGTTAGGGTTAGGGTTAGGGTTAGGGTTAGGATAGGGCAAGAGTGCCACTTTGGAATCTTTGATTTGACCCCCTAAACAGTGGATCATTTGCTTGACACTTCGGCTACCCCCCCATTTTCATGTACCCTGATTCCAGGAATACTAATGAGGAAGGGGTGGGACCTTGTCTTCTCGTCCAATCAGCGAAAAGCAAGTTCAAAGGTCTGTAACTTTTGCTAGGAGTGGATCATTTGCTCATGGATGGTACCGTTGGAAAGCTCGTGGTCGTATTATGTTCGACGGAAGCAGTTTCCAAGTCTCTACGACCTTCCGTTCGGAAGTTATGACCGGAAATGTGTATCGCATTGAAAATGAATGGAGCGAAAATTTCCTGAAATTTGACTAAGTGTTTTGGTGAAAAACGTACCCCCAGAAAGTTGTTAGGAGCACGTTTCAGGCCATTTGGAGTCGATGGGTACCTATTTTAAACATATATTTCTTTTGAAAAATACTTGTAAATTTTCCAAGATTTTCACTAATTCAACTGTTTGCGTTCAGGCAAGTCCCCAGGAGATAGGGTTAGGGTTAGGGTTAGGGTTAGGGTTAGGATAGGGGTTAGGGTTAGGGTTAGGGTTAGGGTTAGGGTTAGGGTTAGTTGTTTGATGCTATCTCGATGAACCCCCTACCCTGGTCCGACGACTGGGCAGTTTACAGGGTTCAAAGGCAATGCACTGGCCGGCGCACGTCGTCCGCATCTCTCCGTTCCATTTCCGCACCATCCCTTAGTAAAACAAAGTTTATAACAAAATGGAGACACCCTCAGAGTACTGGAAAAATTATTTTGTAAAAATATGGGAACTCCCCTTTAAGTTCTGGAGAAAAAAGGTGTGTTCCTGTGTGTTTGTAAAATTGTGGGGACCTCCCTTAGAGTTCTGGAAATAATATGTCTTTGTAAAAACGTGGGAACCTCCTTTAGAGTTCTGGAAATCATATCTGTTTGTAAAAATGTGGGAATCACCCTTAGATTTCTGGAAATATCTGTTTGTACAAAAGTGGGAACCTCCTTTAGAGTTCTGGAAATCATATCTGTTTAGGGTTAGGGTTAGGGTTAGGGTTAGGGTTAGGGTTAGGGTTAGGGTTAGGGTTAGGGTTAGGGTTAGGGTTAGGGTTAGGGTTAGGGTTAGGGTTAGGGTTAGGGTTAGGGTTAGGGTTAGGGTTAGGGTTAGGGTTAGGGTTAGGGTTAGGGTTAGGGTTAGGGTTAGGGTTAGGGTTAGGATAGGGGGGTTTAGCCACTTTTGAGCCACCGGCTCAAATCCGAACCTGGCTGAGGGTGTCGTTTTCGCGATTGGAGCAAAGGATCATGGGTAAAAAGTGTTTTATTTGAATAACTTTTGATAGGAAGGTCCTAGAGCTTCGAAACCTGGTCGCGTCAGACCTATTTCGTGGTCTAGCTTTCCAACGAAGCTGTTTTCAAGTCTCTACGACCTTCCGTTCGGAAGTTATGACCGGAAATGTGTATCGCATTGGAAATGAATGGAGCGAAAATTTCCTGAAATTTGACTAAGTGTTTTGGTGAAAAAAGTTCCCCCAGAAAGTAGTTAGGAGCACGTTTCAGGCCATTTGGAGTCGATATGTACCTATACAAACATAATTTTTTTAGGGTTAGGGTTAGTTGTTTGGTTAGGGTTAGGGTTAGTTGTTTGATGCTATCTCGGTGAACCCCCTACCCTGGTCCGACGACTGGGCAGTTTACAGGGTTCAAAGGCAATGGGTTAGGGTTAGGGTTAGATTTTTCAGGTTTCTCGATGAACCCCCCACCTCATCCGTCGACTTGGTGGTTAACGGGGAACAAAGGCAATGCACAGGCCGGCGCAGGGTTAGGGTTAGGGTTAGGGTTAGGGGTTAGGGTTAGGGTTAGGGTTAGGGTTAGGGTTAGGGTTAGGGTTAGGGTTAGGGTTAGGGTTAGGATAGGGGCTGAGTGCCACTTTGGAATCTTTGATTTGACCCCCTAAACAGTGGATCATTTGCTTGACACTTCGGCTACCCCCCCATTTACATGTACCCTGATTCCAGGAATACTAATGAGGAAGGGGTGGGACCTTGTCTTCTCGTCCAATCAGCGAAAAGCAAGTTCAAAGGTCTGTAACTTTTGCTAGGAGTGGATCATTTGCTCATGGATGGTACCGTTGGAAAGCTCGTGGTCGTATTATGTTCGACGGAAGCAGTTTCCAAGTCTCTACGACCTTCCGTTCGGAAGTTATGACCGGAAATGTGTATCGCATTGAAAATGAATGGAGCGAAAATTTCCTGAAATTTGACTAAGTGTTTTGGTGAAAAAAGTTCCCCCAGAAAGTGTTTAGGAGCACGTTTTAGGCCATTTGGAGTCGATAAGTACCTATAAACAATTTTTTTTTGGGAAAAATAATTGTGAAATTTGACGAAAATTTCCTGAAATTTGACCAAGTGTTTTGGTGAAAAAGGTTCACCCAGAAAGTAGTTAGGAGCACGTTTCAGGCCATTTGGGTTAGGGTTAGGGTTAGGGTTAGGGGTTAGGGTTAGGGTTAGGGTTAGATTAAGGGGGTAAAAAGAGGTATGGGCTATAGCCCATTCGCTAATAACTTTTGATAGGAAGGTCCTAGAGCTTCAGAACCTGGTCGCGTCAGACCTAATTCGGGGTCTAGAAGTCCAACGAGCCCACCCCCGACCCTCTACGACTTTGGGAAGTGGGAGAAAATAGGGTTAGGGTTAGGGTTAGTTGTTTGATGCTATCTCGATGAACCCCCTACCCTGGTCCGACGACTGGGCAGTTTACAGGGTTAGGGTTAGGGTTAGGGTTAGGGTTAGGGTTAGGGTTAGGGTTAGGATAGGGGGGTTTAGCCACTTTTGAGCCACCGGCTCAAATCCGAACCTGGCTGAGGGTGTCGTTTTCGCGATTGGAGCAAAGGATCATGGGTAAAAAGTGTTTTATTTGAATAACTTTTGATAGGAAGGTCCTAGAGCTTCGAAACCTGGTCGCGTCAGACCTATTTCGTGGTCTAGCTTTCCAACGAAGCTGTTTTCAAGTCTCTACGACCTTCCGTTCGGAAGTTATGACCGGAAATGTGTATCGCATTGGAAATGAATGGAGCGAAAATTTCCTGAAATTTGACTAAGTGTTTTGGTGAAAAAAGTTCCCCCAGAAAGTAGTTAGGAGCACGTTTCAGGCCATTTGGAGTCGATATGTACCTATACAAACATAATTTTTTTAGGGTTAGGGTTAGTTGTTTGGTTAGGGTTAGGGTTAGTTGTTTGATGCTATCTCGGTGAACCCCCTACCCTGGTCCGACGACTGGGCAGTTTACAGGGTTCAAAGGCAATGGGTTAGGGTTAGGGTTAGATTTTTCAGGTTTCTCGATGAACCCCCCACCTCATCCGTCGACTTGGTGGTTAACGGGGAACAAAGGCAATGCACAGGCCGGCGCAGGGTTAGGGTTAGGGTTAGGGTTAGGGTTAGGGGTTAGGGTTAGGGTTAGGGTTAGGGTTAGGGTTAGGGTTAGGGTTAGGGTTAGGGTTAGGATAGGGGGGTTTAGCCACTTTTGAGCCGGCTCAAAGTTAGCTTAGCCTAGCTTAGCAAGCTAAAACTTGCTAACCAAGCTATAACTTAGCCTAGCATGTATATATAGGGCTCCTAGGTGATAACTACTTCGCAAACGGTGTCGTTTTCGCGATTGGAGCAAAGGATCATGGGTAAAAGGTGTTTTTTTTGAATAACTTTTGATAGGAAGGTCGTAGAGCTTTGGAACCTGCTCGCGTCAGACATAATTAGGGGTCTAGCTTTCCAACGAGCCCACCCTCGACCTTCTACGACTTTGGGAAGTGGGAGAAAATCTAAAAAAAAAAAAGAAAAGGGTTAGGGTTAGGGTTAGGGTTAGGGTTTAGGGTTAGGGTTAGGGTTAGGGTTAGGGTTAGGGTTTGGGTTAGGGTTAGGGTTAGGATAAGGCAAGAGTGCCACTTTGGAATCTTTGATTTGACCCCCTAAACAGTGGATCATTTGCTCTACACTTCGGCTACCCCCCCATTTTCGGGTACCCTGATTCCAGTAATACTAATGAGGAAGGGGTGGGACCTTGTCTTCTCGTCCAATCAGCGAAAAGCAAGTTCAAAGGTCTGTAACTTTTGCTAGGAGTGGATCATTTGCTCATGGATGGTACCGTTGGAAAGCTCGTGGTCGTATTATGTTCGACGGAAGCAGTTTGCAAGTCTCTACGACCTTCCGTTCGGAAGTTATGACCGGAAATGTGTATCGCATTGAAAATGAATGGAGCGATAATTTCCTGAAATTTCACTAAGTGTTTTGGTGAAAAAAGTTCCCCCAGAAAGTGTTTAGGAGCACGTTTTAGGCCATTTGGAGTCGATACGTACCTATAAACAAAGTTTTTTTGGGAAGAAATAATTGTGAAATTTGACGAAAATTTCCTGAAATTTGACTAAGTGTTTTGGTGAAAAAGGTTCACCCAGAAAGTAGTTAGGAGCACGTTTCAGGCCATTCGGAGTCGATAGGTACCTATATTAAACAAACTTCTTTTGGGAAAAATACTTGTAAATTTTCTAAGATTTTCACTAAGTCAACTGTTTGAGTTCAGGCAAGTCCCCAGGAGATGGTTAGGTTCAGTACAACTGCACAGGGAGAGGTTAAGATAAAGAGAAAGTGGACTCTCTGGTCGTGCCCTAGGGTTAGGGTTAGGGTTAGGGTTAGGGTTAGGATAGGGGGTTAGGGTTAGGGTTAGGGTTAGGGTTAGGGGTTAGGGGTTAGGGGTTAGGGTTAGGGTTAGGGTTAGGGTTAGGGTAGGGCAAGGGTTAGGGTTAGGGTTAGGGTTAGGGTTAGGGTTAGGGTTAGGATAGGGGCTGAGTGCCACTTTGGAATCTTTGATTTGACCCCCTAAACAGTGGATCATTTGCTTGACACTTCGGCTACCCCCCCATTTTCATGTACCCTGATTCCAGTAATACTAATGAGGAAGGGGTGGGACCTTGTCTTCTCGTCCAATCAGCGAAAAGCAAGTTCAAAGGTCTGTAACTTTTGCTAGGAGTGGATCATTTGCTCATGGATGGTACCGTTGGAAAGCTCGTGGTCGTATTATGTTCGACGGAAGCAGTTTCCAAGTCTCTACGACCTTCCGTTCGGAAGTTATGACCGGAAATGTGTTTCGCATTGAAAATGAATGGAGCGAAAATTTCCTGAAATTTGACTAAGTGTTTTGGTGAAAAAAGTTCCCCTAGAAAGTGTTTAGGAGCACGTTTTAGGCCATTTGGAGTCGATATGTACCTATAAACAAATTTTTTTTGGGAAAAAAAATTGTGAAATTTGACGAAAATTTCCTGAAATTTGACTAAGTGTTTTGGTGAAAAAGGTTCACCCAGAAAGTAGTTAGGAGCACGTTTCAGACCATTTGGAGTCGATAGGTACCTATATTAAACAAACTTTTATTGGGAAAAATACTTGTAAATTTTCTAAGGGTTAGGGTTAGGGTTAGGGTTAGGGTTAGGGTTAGGGTTAGGGTTAGGGTTAGGGTTAGGGTTAGGGTTAGGGTTAGGGTTAGGGTTAGATTAAGGGGGTAAAATGAGGTAAGGGTAAATTACCCTTCCGCTAATAACTTTTGATAGGAAGGTCCTAGAGCTTCGAAACCTGGTCGCGTCACACCTATTTCGGGGTCTAGCCTTCCAACGAGCCCGCCCTCGACCTTCTACGACTTTGGGAAGTGGGAGAAAATCTCAGAAAAAAGTTTAAATCTTAAATATCTCAGCCTCTGAAGGTCGTAGAGACTCGGGGTTGGTCTTGTTGGAGAGCTAGGGTTAGGGTTAGGGTTAGGGTTAGGGTTAGGGTTAGGGTTAGGATAAGGCAAGAGTGCCACTTTGGAATCTTTGATTTGACCCCCTAAACAGTGGATCATTTGCTCTACACTTCGGCTACCCCCCCATTTTCGGGTACCCTGATTCCAGTAATACTAATGAGGAAGGGGTGGGACCTTGTCTTCTCGTCCAATCAGCGAAAAGCAAGTTCAAAGGTCTGTAACTTTTGCTAGGAGTGGATCATTTGCTCATGGATGGTACCGTTGGAAAGCTCGTGGTCGTATTATGTTCGACGGAAGCAGTTTGCAAGTCTCTACGACCTTCCGTTCGGAAGTTATGACCGGAAATGTGTATCGCATTGAAAATGAATGGAGCGATAATTTCCTGAAATTTCACTAAGTGTTTTGGTGAAAAAAGTTCCCCCAGAAAGTGTTTAGGAGCACGTTTTAGGCCATTTGGAGTCGATACGTACCTATAAACAAAGTTTTTTTGGGAAGAAATAATTGTGAAATTTGACGAAAATTTCCTGAAATTTGACTAAGTGTTTTGGTGAAAAAGGTTCACCCAGAAAGTAGTTAGGAGCACGTTTCAGGCCATTCGGAGTCGATAGGTACCTATATTAAACAAACTTCTTTTGGGAAAAATACTTGTAAATTTTCTAAGATTTTCACTAAGTCAACTGTTTGAGTTCAGGCAAGTCCCCAGGAGATGGTTAGGTTCAGTACAACTGCACAGGGAGAGGTTAAGATAAAGAGAAAGTGGACTCTCTGGTCGTGCCCTAGGGTTAGGGTTAGGGTTAGGGTTAGGGTTAGGATAGGGGGTTAGGGTTAGGGTTAGGGTTAGGGTTAGGGGTTAGGGGTTAGGGGTTAGGGTTAGGGTTAGGGTTAGGGTTAGGGTTAGGGTAGGGCAAGGGTTAGGGTTAGGGTTAGGGTTAGGGTTAGGGTTAGGGTTAGGGTTAGGATAGGGGCTGAGTGCCACTTTGGAATCTTTGATTTGACCCCCTAAACAGTGGATCATTTGCTTGACACTTCGGCTACCCCCCCATTTTCATGTACCCTGATTCCAGTAATACTAATGAGGAAGGGGTGGGACCTTGTCTTCTCGTCCAATCAGCGAAAAGCAAGTTCAAAGGTCTGTAACTTTTGCTAGGAGTGGATCATTTGCTCATGGATGGTACCGTTGGAAAGCTCGTGGTCGTATTATGTTCGACGGAAGCAGTTTCCAAGTCTCTACGACCTTCCGTTCGGAAGTTATGACCAGAAATGTGTTTCGCATTGAAAATGAATGGAGCGAAAATTTCCTGAAATTTGACTAAGTGTTTTGGTGAAAAAAGTTCCCCTAGAAAGTGTTTAGGAGCACGTTTTAGGCCATTTGGAGTCGATATGTACCTATAAACAAATTTTTTTTGGGAAAAAAAATTGTGAAATTTGACGAAAATTTCCTGAAATTTGACTAAGTGTTTTGGTGAAAAAGGTTCACCCAGAAAGTAGTTAGGAGCACGTTTCAGACCATTTGGAGTCGATAGGTACCTATATTAAACAAACTTTTATTGGGAAAAATACTTGTAAATTTTCTAAGGGTTAGGGTTAGGGTTAGGGTTAGGGTTAGGGTTAGGGTTAGGTTAGGGTTAGGTTAGGGTTAGGGTTAGGGTTAGGGTTAGGGTTAGGGTTAGGGTTAGGATAGGGGCTGAGTGCCACTTTGGAATCTTTGATTTGACCCCCTAAACAGTGGATCATTTGCTTGACACTTCGGCTACCCCCCCATTTTCATGTACCCTGATTCCAGGAATACTAATGAGGAAGGGGTGGCACCTTGTCTTCTCGTCCAATCAGCGAAAAGCAACTTCAAAGGTCTGTAACTTTTGCTAGGAGTGGATCATTTGCTCATGGATGGTACCGTTGGAAAGCTCGTGGTCGTATTATGTTCGACGGAAGCAGTTTCCAAGTCTCTACGACCTTCCGTTCGGAAGTTATGACCGGAAATGTGTATCGCATTGGAAATGAATGGAGCGAAAATTTCCTGAAATTTGACTAAGTGTTTTGGCGAAAAAGGTTCACCCAAAAAGTAGTTAGGAGCACGTTTCAGGCCATTTGGAGTCGATGGGTACCTATATTAAACAAACTTTTATGGGAAAAATACTTTTAAATTTTCTAAGATTTTCACTAAGTCAACTGTTTGAGTTCAGGCAAGTCCCCAGTAGATGGTTAGGTTCAGTACAACTGCACAGGGAGAGGTTAGGGTTAGGGTTAGGGTTAGGGTTAGGGTTAGGGGTTAGGGTTAGGGTTAGGGTTAGGGGGGTTTAGCCACTTTTGGGTTAGGGTTAGGGTTAGGGTTAGGGTTAGATTTTTCAGGTTTCTCGATGATCCCCCCCCACCTCGTCCGACCATTGGAAACCAATACGCTACTGCCTCCTAACGCTCGTAGGCGTTACCAGAGTTCGCAGAAGGTAGTGTTGCACTCTCACATCGTACATCCAGTTGAGATCCGTATGCACTAAAGTACTTTTGTCAGTAGCGTATGGTGCGAGACCTCTGAATAGTTTCAGAGTTTTGATGTGAGATGTGCTGTATGGTGTATCAAGGTCACTGGGTACCCCTTATGCGTGCAGTCGGATTGTGGAGGATCCGGTGTCTTCGTCTGTGGCTAGTGGGTGCAATATGAGAGGACAGTTGTGAGTTTTGGAAGGGGAGAAGAAGGGGGGGGGGGGGGGGGGGTTTGGTTGGTGGGTTGATAGTTCAGAGAGGAGAGGTGAGGGGGGGTTTTTTTTGAAGCGGTTTTTAGGATTTGGGGTTCGGGTTAGAGTTTGTTTGTGTAGCTTAAGATTAGGGTTAAGGTTAGGGTTTAGTTTAAGTTTAGGGTTTTGCTTTAAGGTTAAGGTTGAAATTAGGATTTGGGTTAGGGTTAAGGTTAGGGTTTTGGGTTAGGGTTAGGGTTAGGGTTAGGGTTAGGGTTAGGGTTAGGGTTAGGGTTAGGGTTAGGGTTAGGGTTAGGGTTAGGGTTAGGGTTAGGGTTAGATTTTTCAGGTTTCTCGATGATCCCCCCACCTCGTCCGTCGACTCGGTGGTTTACAGGGACCAAAGGTAATGCACAGGCCGGCGCACGTCGTCATAGCTCTCTTGACCGTACTATCCACTGAAAGTTAGATCAATAGTGGAGACAACAGGTCAATGAACAAGTTTAAGTTTGATTAGTGGTAGAGACAACAGGTCAGTTACAGATTTGGGTGAGAGGGGTCAGGACCAGGAAGAGTTGCCTTATAGGGGCAGGTCTCTTCCCCGCCTTGACGGGCCGTTATCCTGCCCCTCTCACACTCCCACGCAGAGCGAGGGAGTAAAAGAAGGAGGAGGTGATGGGTGGAGTCATGAATGTCCTCGTAGATCCAGGCTGGGATGGGATCAGGTCCAGGGTGGGGATGAGAGAGTTCCACATCTGGTTGAGAGGTTAGGGTTAGGGTTAGGGTTAGGGTTAGGGTTAGGGTTAGGGTTAGGGTTAGGATAGGGCAAGAGTGCCACTTTGGAATCTTTGATTTGACCCCCTAAACAGTGGATCATTTGCTCTACACTTCGGCTACCCCCCCATTTTCGGGTACCCTGATTCCAGTAATACTAATGAGGAAGGGGTGGGACCTTGTCTTCTCGTCCAATCAGCGAAAAGCAAGTTCAAAGGTCTGTAACTTTTGCTAGGAGTGGATCATTTGCTCATGGATGGTACCGTTGGAAAGCTCGTGGTCGTATTATGTTCGACGGAAGCAGTTTCCAAGTCTCTACGACCTTCCGTTCGGAAGTTATGACCGGAAATGTGTATCGCATTGAAAATGAATGGAGCGAAAATTTCCTGAAATTTGACTAAGTGTTTTGGTGAAAAAGGTTCACCCAGAAAGTAGTTAGGAGCACGTTTCAGGCCATTTGGAGTCGATGGGTACCTATATTAAACAAACTTTTTTGGGAAAAATACTTGTAAATTTTCTAAGATTTTCACTAAGTCAACTGTTTGAGTTCAGGCAAGTCCCCAGGAGATGGTTAGGTTAGGGTTAGGGTTAGGGTTAGGGTTAGGGGTTAGGGGTTAGGGTTAGGGTTAGGGTTAGGGTTTAGGGTTAGGGTTAGGGTTAGGGTTAGGGTTAGGGTTAGGGTTAGGGTTAGGGTTAGGGTTAGGGTTAGGGTTAGGGTTAGGATAGGGCAAGAGTGCCACTTTGGAATCTTTGATTTGACCCCCTAAACAGTGGATCATTTGCTTGACACTTCGGCTACCCCCCCATTTTCATGTACCCTGATTCCAGGAATACTAATGAGGAAGGGGTGGGACCTTGTCTTCTCGTCCAATCAGCGAAAAGCAAGTTCAAAGGTCTGTAACTTTTGCTAGGAGTGGATCATTTGCTCATGGATGGTACCGTTGGAAAGCTCGTGGTCGTATTATGTTCGACGGAAGCAGTTTCCAAGTCTCTACGACCTTCCGTTCGGAAGTTATGACCGGAAATGTGTATCGCATTGAAAATGAATGGAGCGAAAATTTCCTGAAATTTGACTAAGTGTTTTGGTGAAAAAGGTTCACCCAGAAAGTAGTTAGGAGCACGTTTCAGGCCATTTGGAGTCGATGGGTACCTATATTAAACAAACTTTTTTGGGAAAAATACTTGTAAATTTTCTAAGATTTTCACTAAGTCAACTGTTTGAGTTCAGGCAAGTCCCCAGGAGATGGTTAGGTTAGGGTTAGGGTTAGGGTTAGGGTTAGGGGTTAGGGGTTAGGGTTAGGGTTAGGGTTAGGGTTTAGGGTTAGGGTTAGGGTTAGGGTTAGGGTTAGGGTTAGGGTTAGGGTTAGGGTTAGGGTTAGGGTTAGGGTTAGGGTTAGGGTTAGGATAGGGCAAGAGTGCCACTTTGGAATCTTTGATTTGACCCCCTAAACAGTGGATCATTTGCTTGACACTTCGGCTACCCCCCCATTTTCATGTACCCTGATTCCAGGAATACTAATGAGGAAGGGGTGGGACCTTGTCTTCTCGTCCAATCAGCGAAAAGCAAGTTCAAAGGTCTGTAACTTTTGCTAGGAGTGGATCATTTGCTCATGGATGGTACCGTTGGAAAGCTCGTGGTCGTATTATGTTCGACGGAAGCAGTTTCCAAGTCTCTACGACCTTCCGTTCGGAAGTTATGACCGGAAATGTGTATCGCATTGAAAATGAATGGAGCGAAAATTTCCTGAAATTTGACTAAGTGTTTTGGTGAAAAACGTACCCCCAGAAAGTTGTTAGGAGCACGTTTCAGGCCATTTGGAGTCGATGGGTACCTATTTTAAACATATATTTCTTTTGAAAAATACTTGTAAATTTTCCAAGATTTTCACTAATTCAACTGTTTGCGTTCAGGCAAGTCCCCAGGAGATAGGGTTAGGGTTAGGGTTAGGGTTAGGGTTAGGATAGGGGTTAGGGTTAGGGTTAGGGTTAGGGTTAGGGTTAGGGTTAGTTGTTTGATGCTATCTCGATGAACCCCCTACCCTGGTCCGACGACTGGGCAGTTTACAGGGTTCAAAGGCAATGCACTGGCCGGCGCACGTCGTCCGCATCTCTCCGTTCCATTTCCGCACCATCCCTTAGTAAAACAAAGTTTATAACAAAATGGAGACACCCTCAGAGTACTGGAAAAATTATTTTGTAAAAATATGGGAACTCCCCTTTAAGTTCTGGAGAAAAAAGGTGTGTTCCTGTGTGTTTGTAAAATTGTGGGGACCTCCCTTAGAGTTCTGGAAATAATATGTCTTTGTAAAAACGTGGGAACCTCCTTTAGAGTTCTGGAAATCATATCTGTTTGTAAAAATGTGGGAATCACCCTTAGATTTCTGGAAATATCTGTTTGTACAAAAGTGGGAACCTCCTTTAGAGTTCTGGAAATCATATCTGTTTAGGGTTAGGGTTAGGGTTAGGGTTAGGGTTAGGGTTAGGGTTAGGGTTAGGGTTAGGGTTAGGGTTAGGGTTAGGGTTAGGGTTAGGGTTAGGGTTAGGGTTAGGGTTAGGGTTAGGGTTAGGGTTAGGGTTAGGGTTAGGGTTAGGGTTAGGGTTAGGGTTAGGGTTAGGGTTAGGGTTAGGATAGGGGGGTTTAGCCACTTTTGAGCCACCGGCTCAAATCCGAACCTGGCTGAGGGTGTCGTTTTCGCGATTGGAGCAAAGGATCATGGGTAAAAAGTGTTTTATTTGAATAACTTTTGATAGGAAGGTCCTAGAGCTTCGAAACCTGGTCGCGTCAGACCTATTTCGTGGTCTAGCTTTCCAACGAAGCTGTTTTCAAGTCTCTACGACCTTCCGTTCGGAAGTTATGACCGGAAATGTGTATCGCATTGGAAATGAATGGAGCGAAAATTTCCTGAAATTTGACTAAGTGTTTTGGTGAAAAAAGTTCCCCCAGAAAGTAGTTAGGAGCACGTTTCAGGCCATTTGGAGTCGATATGTACCTATACAAACATAATTTTTTTAGGGTTAGGGTTAGTTGTTTGGTTAGGGTTAGGGTTAGTTGTTTGATGCTATCTCGGTGAACCCCCTACCCTGGTCCGACGACTGGGCAGTTTACAGGGTTCAAAGGCAATGGGTTAGGGTTAGGGTTAGATTTTTCAGGTTTCTCGATGAACCCCCCACCTCATCCGTCGACTTGGTGGTTAACGGGGAACAAAGGCAATGCACAGGCCGGCGCAGGGTTAGGGTTAGGGTTAGGGTTAGGGGTTAGGGTTAGGGTTAGGGTTAGGGTTAGGGTTAGGGTTAGGGTTAGGGTTAGGGTTAGGGTTAGGATAGGGGCTGAGTGCCACTTTGGAATCTTTGATTTGACCCCCTAAACAGTGGATCATTTGCTTGACACTTCGGCTACCCCCCCATTTACATGTACCCTGATTCCAGGAATACTAATGAGGAAGGGGTGGGACCTTGTCTTCTCGTCCAATCAGCGAAAAGCAAGTTCAAAGGTCTGTAACTTTTGCTAGGAGTGGATCATTTGCTCATGGATGGTACCGTTGGAAAGCTCGTGGTCGTATTATGTTCGACGGAAGCAGTTTCCAAGTCTCTACGACCTTCCGTTCGGAAGTTATGACCGGAAATGTGTATCGCATTGAAAATGAATGGAGCGAAAATTTCCTGAAATTTGACTAAGTGTTTTGGTGAAAAAAGTTCCCCCAGAAAGTGTTTAGGAGCACGTTTTAGGCCATTTGGAGTCGATAAGTACCTATAAACAATTTTTTTTTGGGAAAAATAATTGTGAAATTTGACGAAAATTTCCTGAAATTTGACCAAGTGTTTTGGTGAAAAAGGTTCACCCAGAAAGTAGTTAGGAGCACGTTTCAGGCCATTTGGGTTAGGGTTAGGGTTAGGGTTAGGGGTTAGGGTTAGGGTTAGGGTTAGATTAAGGGGGTAAAAAGAGGTATGGGCTATAGCCCATTCGCTAATAACTTTTGATAGGAAGGTCCTAGAGCTTCAGAACCTGGTCGCGTCAGACCTAATTCGGGGTCTAGAAGTCCAACGAGCCCACCCCCGACCCTCTACGACTTTGGGAAGTGGGAGAAAATAGGGTTAGGGTTAGGGTTAGTTGTTTGATGCTATCTCGATGAACCCCCTACCCTGGTCCGACGACTGGGCAGTTTACAGGGTTAGGGTTAGGGTTAGGGTTAGGGTTAGGGTTAGGGTTAGGGTTAGGATAGGGGGGTTTAGCCACTTTTGAGCCACCGGCTCAAATCCGAACCTGGCTGAGGGTGTCGTTTTCGCGATTGGAGCAAAGGATCATGGGTAAAAAGTGTTTTATTTGAATAACTTTTGATAGGAAGGTCCTAGAGCTTCGAAACCTGGTCGCGTCAGACCTATTTCGTGGTCTAGCTTTCCAACGAAGCTGTTTTCAAGTCTCTACGACCTTCCGTTCGGAAGTTATGACCGGAAATGTGTATCGCATTGGAAATGAATGGAGCGAAAATTTCCTGAAATTTGACTAAGTGTTTTGGTGAAAAAAGTTCCCCCAGAAAGTAGTTAGGAGCACGTTTCAGGCCATTTGGAGTCGATATGTACCTATACAAACATAATTTTTTTAGGGTTAGGGTTAGTTGTTTGGTTAGGGTTAGGGTTAGTTGTTTGATGCTATCTCGGTGAACCCCCTACCCTGGTCCGACGACTGGGCAGTTTACAGGGTTCAAAGGCAATGGGTTAGGGTTAGGGTTAGATTTTTCAGGTTTCTCGATGAACCCCCCACCTCATCCGTCGACTTGGTGGTTAACGGGGAACAAAGGCAATGCACAGGCCGGCGCAGGGTTAGGGTTAGGGTTAGGGTTAGGGTTAGGGGTTAGGGTTAGGGTTAGGGTTAGGGTTAGGGTTAGGGTTAGGGTTAGGGTTAGGGTTAGGATAGGGGGGTTTAGCCACTTTTGAGCCGGCTCAAAGTTAGCTTAGCCTAGCTTAGCAAGCTAAAACTTGCTAACCAAGCTATAACTTAGCCTAGCATGTATATATAGGGCTCCTAGGTGATAACTACTTCGCAAACGGTGTCGTTTTCGCGATTGGAGCAAAGGATCATGGGTAAAAGGTGTTTTTTTTGAATAACTTTTGATAGGAAGGTCGTAGAGCTTTGGAACCTGCTCGCGTCAGACATAATTAGGGGTCTAGCTTTCCAACGAGCCCACCCTCGACCTTCTACGACTTTGGGAAGTGGGAGAAAATCTAAAAAAAAAAAAGAAAAGGGTTAGGGTTAGGGTTAGGGTTAGGGTTTAGGGTTAGGGTTAGGGTTAGGGTTAGGGTTAGGGTTTGGGTTAGGGTTAGGGTTAGGATAAGGCAAGAGTGCCACTTTGGAATCTTTGATTTGACCCCCTAAACAGTGGATCATTTGCTCTACACTTCGGCTACCCCCCCATTTTCGGGTACCCTGATTCCAGTAATACTAATGAGGAAGGGGTGGGACCTTGTCTTCTCGTCCAATCAGCGAAAAGCAAGTTCAAAGGTCTGTAACTTTTGCTAGGAGTGGATCATTTGCTCATGGATGGTACCGTTGGAAAGCTCGTGGTCGTATTATGTTCGACGGAAGCAGTTTGCAAGTCTCTACGACCTTCCGTTCGGAAGTTATGACCGGAAATGTGTATCGCATTGAAAATGAATGGAGCGATAATTTCCTGAAATTTCACTAAGTGTTTTGGTGAAAAAAGTTCCCCCAGAAAGTGTTTAGGAGCACGTTTTAGGCCATTTGGAGTCGATACGTACCTATAAACAAAGTTTTTTTGGGAAGAAATAATTGTGAAATTTGACGAAAATTTCCTGAAATTTGACTAAGTGTTTTGGTGAAAAAGGTTCACCCAGAAAGTAGTTAGGAGCACGTTTCAGGCCATTCGGAGTCGATAGGTACCTATATTAAACAAACTTCTTTTGGGAAAAATACTTGTAAATTTTCTAAGATTTTCACTAAGTCAACTGTTTGAGTTCAGGCAAGTCCCCAGGAGATGGTTAGGTTCAGTACAACTGCACAGGGAGAGGTTAAGATAAAGAGAAAGTGGACTCTCTGGTCGTGCCCTAGGGTTAGGGTTAGGGTTAGGGTTAGGGTTAGGATAGGGGGTTAGGGTTAGGGTTAGGGTTAGGGTTAGGGGTTAGGGGTTAGGGGTTAGGGTTAGGGTTAGGGTTAGGGTTAGGGTAGGGCAAGGGTTAGGGTTAGGGTTAGGGTTAGGGTTAGGGTTAGGGTTAGGATAGGGGCTGAGTGCCACTTTGGAATCTTTGATTTGACCCCCTAAACAGTGGATCATTTGCTTGACACTTCGGCTACCCCCCCATTTTCATGTACCCTGATTCCAGTAATACTAATGAGGAAGGGGTGGGACCTTGTCTTCTCGTCCAATCAGCGAAAAGCAAGTTCAAAGGTCTGTAACTTTTGCTAGGAGTGGATCATTTGCTCATGGATGGTACCGTTGGAAAGCTCGTGGTCGTATTATGTTCGACGGAAGCAGTTTCCAAGTCTCTACGACCTTCCGTTCGGAAGTTATGACCGGAAATGTGTTTCGCATTGAAAATGAATGGAGCGAAAATTTCCTGAAATTTGACTAAGTGTTTTGGTGAAAAAAGTTCCCCTAGAAAGTGTTTAGGAGCACGTTTTAGGCCATTTGGAGTCGATATGTACCTATAAACAAATTTTTTTTGGGAAAAAAAATTGTGAAATTTGACGAAAATTTCCTGAAATTTGACTAAGTGTTTTGGTGAAAAAGGTTCACCCAGAAAGTAGTTAGGAGCACGTTTCAGACCATTTGGAGTCGATAGGTACCTATATTAAACAAACTTTTATTGGGAAAAATACTTGTAAATTTTCTAAGGGTTAGGGTTAGGGTTAGGGTTAGGGTTAGGGTTAGGGTTAGGGTTAGGGTTAGGGTTAGGGTTAGGGTTAGGGTTAGGGTTAGGGTTAGATTAAGGGGGTAAAATGAGGTAAGGGTAAATTACCCTTCCGCTAATAACTTTTGATAGGAAGGTCCTAGAGCTTCGAAACCTGGTCGCGTCACACCTATTTCGGGGTCTAGCCTTCCAACGAGCCCGCCCTCGACCTTCTACGACTTTGGGAAGTGGGAGAAAATCTCAGAAAAAAGTTTAAATCTTAAATATCTCAGCCTCTGAAGGTCGTAGAGACTCGGGGTTGGTCTTGTTGGAGAGCTAGGGTTAGGGTTAGGGTTAGGGTTAGGGTTAGGGTTAGGGTTAGGATAAGGCAAGAGTGCCACTTTGGAATCTTTGATTTGACCCCCTAAACAGTGGATCATTTGCTCTACACTTCGGCTACCCCCCCATTTTCGGGTACCCTGATTCCAGTAATACTAATGAGGAAGGGGTGGGACCTTGTCTTCTCGTCCAATCAGCGAAAAGCAAGTTCAAAGGTCTGTAACTTTTGCTAGGAGTGGATCATTTGCTCATGGATGGTACCGTTGGAAAGCTCGTGGTCGTATTATGTTCGACGGAAGCAGTTTGCAAGTCTCTACGACCTTCCGTTCGGAAGTTATGACCGGAAATGTGTATCGCATTGAAAATGAATGGAGCGATAATTTCCTGAAATTTCACTAAGTGTTTTGGTGAAAAAAGTTCCCCCAGAAAGTGTTTAGGAGCACGTTTTAGGCCATTTGGAGTCGATACGTACCTATAAACAAAGTTTTTTTGGGAAGAAATAATTGTGAAATTTGACGAAAATTTCCTGAAATTTGACTAAGTGTTTTGGTGAAAAAGGTTCACCCAGAAAGTAGTTAGGAGCACGTTTCAGGCCATTCGGAGTCGATAGGTACCTATATTAAACAAACTTCTTTTGGGAAAAATACTTGTAAATTTTCTAAGATTTTCACTAAGTCAACTGTTTGAGTTCAGGCAAGTCCCCAGGAGATGGTTAGGTTCAGTACAACTGCACAGGGAGAGGTTAAGATAAAGAGAAAGTGGACTCTCTGGTCGTGCCCTAGGGTTAGGGTTAGGGTTAGGGTTAGGGTTAGGATAGGGGGTTAGGGTTAGGGTTAGGGTTAGGGTTAGGGGTTAGGGGTTAGGGGTTAGGGTTAGGGTTAGGGTTAGGGTTAGGGTTAGGGTTAGGGTTAGGGTTAGGGTTAGGGTTAGGGTTAGGGTTAGGGTTAGGGTTAGGGTTAGGGTTAGGGTTAGGGTTAGGGTTAGGGTTAGGGTTAGGGTTAGGGTTAGGGTTAGGGTTAGGGTTAGGGTTAGGGTTAGGGTTAGGGTTAGGGTTAGGGTTAGGGTTAGGGTTAGGGTTAGGGTTAGGGTTAGGGTTAGGGTTAGGGTTAGGGTTAGGGTTAGGGTTAGGGTTAGGGTTAGGGTTAGGGTTAGGGTTAGGGTTAGGGTTAGGGTTAGGGTTAGGGTTAGGGTTAGGGTTAGGGTTAGGGTTAGGGTTAGGGTTAGGGTTAGGGTTAGGGTTAGGGTTAGGGTTAGGGTTAGGGTTAGGGTTAGGGTTAGGGTTAGGGTTAGGGTTAGGGTTAGGGTTAGGGTTAGGGTTAGGGTTAGGGTTAGGGTTAGGGTTAGGGTTAGGGTTAGGGTTAGGGTTAGGGTTAGGGTTAGGGTTAGGGTTAGGGTTAGGGTTAGGGTTAGGGTTAGGGTTAGGGTTAGGGTTAGGGTTAGGGTTAGGGTTAGGGTTAGGGTTAGGGTTAGGGTTAGGGTTAGGGTTAGGGTTAGGGTTAGGGTTAGGGTTAGGGTTAGGGTTAGGGTTAGGGTTAGGGTTAGGGTTAGGGTTAGGGTTAGGGTTAGGGTTAGGGTTAGGGTTAGGGTTAGGGTTAGGGTTAGGGTTAGGGTTAGGGTTAGGGTTAGGGTTAGGGTTAGGGTTAGGGTTAGGGTTAGGGTTAGGGTTAGGGTTAGGGTTAGGGTTAGGGTTAGGGTTAGGGTTAGGGTTAGGGTTAGGGTTAGGGTTAGGGTTAGGGTTAGGGTTAGGGTTAGGGTTAGGGTTAGGGTTAGGGTTAGGGTTAGGGTTAGGGTTAGGGTTAGGGTTAGGGTTAGGGTTAGGGTTAGGGTTAGGGTTAGGGTTAGGGTTAGGGTTAGGGTTAGGGTTAGGGTTAGGGTTAGGGTTAGGGTTAGGGTTAGGGTTAGGGTTAGGGTTAGGGTTAGGGTTAGGGTTAGGGTTAGGGTTAGGGTTAGGGTTAGGGTTAGGGTTAGGGTTAGGGTTAGGGTTAGGGTTAGGGTTAGGGTTAGGGTTAGGGTTAGGGTTAGGGTTAGGGTTAGGGTTAGGGTTAGGGTTAGGGTTAGGGTTAGGGTTAGGGTTAGGGTTAGGGTTAGGGTTAGGGTTAGGGTTAGGGTTAGGGTTAGGGTTAGGGTTAGGGTTAGGGTTAGGGTTAGGGTTAGGGTTAGGGTTAGGGTTAGGGTTAGGGTTAGGGTTAGGGTTAGGGTTAGGGTTAGGGTTAGGGTTAGGGTTAGGGTTAGGGTTAGGGTTAGGGTTAGGGTTAGGGTTAGGGTTAGGGTTAGGGTTAGGGTTAGGGTTAGGGTTAGGGTTAGGGTTAGGGTTAGGGTTAGGGTTAGGGTTAGGGTTAGGGTTAGGGTTAGGGTTAGGGTTAGGGTTAGGGTTAGGGTTAGGGTTAGGGTTAGGGTTAGGGTTAGGGTTAGGGTTAGGGTTAGGGTTAGGGTTAGGGTTAGGGTTAGGGTTAGGGTTAGGGTTAGGGTTAGGGTTAGGGTTAGGGTTAGGGTTAGGGTTAGGGTTAGGGTTAGGGTTAGGGTTAGGGTTAGGGTTAGGGTTAGGGTTAGGGTTAGGGTTAGGGTTAGGGTTAGGGTTAGGGTTAGGGTTAGGGTTAGGGTTAGGGTTAGGGTTAGGGTTAGGGTTAGGGTTAGGGTTAGGGTTAGGGTTAGGGTTAGGGTTAGGGTTAGGGTTAGGGTTAGGGTTAGGGTTAGGGTTAGGGTTAGGGTTAGGGTTAGGGTTAGGGTTAGGGTTAGGGTTAGGGTTAGGGTTAGGGTTAGGGTTAGGGTTAGGGTTAGGGTTAGGGTTAGGGTTAGGGTTAGGGTTAGGGTTAGGGTTAGGGTTAGGGTTAGGGTTAGGGTTAGGGTTAGGGTTAGGGTTAGGGTTAGGGTTAGGGTTAGGGTTAGGGTTAGGGTTAGGGTTAGGGTTAGGGTTAGGGTTAGGGTTAGGGTTAGGGTTAGGGTTAGGGTTAGGGTTAGGGTTAGGGTTAGGGTTAGGGTTAGGGTTAGGGTTAGGGTTAGGGTTAGGGTTAGGGTTAGGGTTAGGGTTAGGGTTAGGGTTAGGGTTAGGGTTAGGGTTAGGGTTAGGGTTAGGGTTAGGGTTAGGGTTAGGGTTAGGGTTAGGGTTAGGGTTAGGGTTAGGGTTAGGGTTAGGGTTAGGGTTAGGGTTAGGGTTAGGGTTAGGGTTAGGGTTAGGGTTAGGGTTAGGGTTAGGGTTAGGGTTAGGGTTAGGGTTAGGGTTAGGGTTAGGGTTAGGGTTAGGGTTAGGGTTAGGGTTAGGGTTAGGGTTAGGGTTAGGGTTAGGGTTAGGGTTAGGGTTAGGGTTAGGGTTAGGGTTAGGGTTAGGGTTAGGGTTAGGGTTAGGGTTAGGGTTAGGGTTAGGGTTAGGGTTAGGGTTAGGGTTAGGGTTAGGGTTAGGGTTAGGGTTAGGGTTAGGGTTAGGGTTAGGGTTAGGGTTAGGGTTAGGGTTAGGGTTAGGGTTAGGGTTAGGGTTAGGGTTAGGGTTAGGGTTAGGGTTAGGGTTAGGGTTAGGGTTAGGGTTAGGGTTAGGGTTAGGGTTAGGGTTAGGGTTAGGGTTAGGGTTAGGGTTAGGGTTAGGGTTAGGGTTAGGGTTAGGGTTAGGGTTAGGGTTAGGGTTAGGGTTAGGGTTAGGGTTAGGGTTAGGGTTAGGGTTAGGGTTAGGGTTAGGGTTAGGGTTAGGGTTAGGGTTAGGGTTAGGGTTAGGGTTAGGGTTAGGGTTAGGGTTAGGGTTAGGGTTAGGGTTAGGGTTAGGGTTAGGGTTAGGGTTAGGGTTAGGGTTAGGGTTAGGGTTAGGGTTAGGGTTAGGGTTAGGGTTAGGGTTAGGGTTAGGGTTAGGGTTAGGGTTAGGGTTAGGGTTAGGGTTAGGGTTAGGGTTAGGGTTAGGGTTAGGGTTAGGGTTAGGGTTAGGGTTAGGGTTAGGGTTAGGGTTAGGGTTAGGGTTAGGGTTAGGGTTAGGGTTAGGGTTAGGGTTAGGGTTAGGGTTAGGGTTAGGGTTAGGGTTAGGGTTAGGGTTAGGGTTAGGGTTAGGGTTAGGGTTAGGGTTAGGGTTAGGGTTAGGGTTAGGGTTAGGGTTAGGGTTAGGGTTAGGGTTAGGGTTAGGGTTAGGGTTAGGGTTAGGGTTAGGGTTAGGGTTAGGGTTAGGGTTAGGGTTAGGGTTAGGGTTAGGGTTAGGGTTAGGGTTAGGGTTAGGGTTAGGGTTAGGGTTAGGGTTAGGGTTAGGGTTAGGGTTAGGGTTAGGGTTAGGGTTAGGGTTAGGGTTAGGGTTAGGGTTAGGGTTAGGGTTAGGGTTAGGGTTAGGGTTAGGGTTAGGGTTAGGGTTAGGGTTAGGGTTAGGGTTAGGGTTAGGGTTAGGGTTAGGGTTAGGGTTAGGGTTAGGGTTAGGGTTAGGGTTAGGGTTAGGGTTAGGGTTAGGGTTAGGGTTAGGGTTAGGGTTAGGGTTAGGGTTAGGGTTAGGGTTAGGGTTAGGGTTAGGGTTAGGGTTAGGGTTAGGGTTAGGGTTAGGGTTAGGGTTAGGGTTAGGGTTAGGGTTAGGGTTAGGGTTAGGGTTAGGGTTAGGGTTAGGGTTAGGGTTAGGGTTAGGGTTAGGGTTAGGGTTAGGGTTAGGGTTAGGGTTAGGGTTAGGGTTAGGGTTAGGGTTAGGGTTAGGGTTAGGGTTAGGGTTAGGGTTAGGGTTAGGGTTAGGGTTAGGGTTAGGGTTAGGGTTAGGGTTAGGGTTAGGGTTAGGGTTAGGGTTAGGGTTAGGGTTAGGGTTAGGGTTAGGGTTAGGGTTAGGGTTAGGGTTAGGGTTAGGGTTAGGGTTAGGGTTAGGGTTAGGGTTAGGGTTAGGGTTAGGGTTAGGGTTAGGGTTAGGGTTAGGGTTAGGGTTAGGGTTAGGGTTAGGGTTAGGGTTAGGGTTAGGGTTAGGGTTAGGGTTAGGGTTAGGGTTAGGGTTAGGGTTAGGGTTAGGGTTAGGGTTAGGGTTAGGGTTAGGGTTAGGGTTAGGGTTAGGGTTAGGGTTAGGGTTAGGGTTAGGGTTAGGGTTAGGGTTAGGGTTAGGGTTAGGGTTAGGGTTAGGGTTAGGGTTAGGGTTAGGGTTAGGGTTAGGGTTAGGGTTAGGGTTAGGGTTAGGGTTAGGGTTAGGGTTAGGGTTAGGGTTAGGGTTAGGGTTAGGGTTAGGGTTAGGGTTAGGGTTAGGGTTAGGGTTAGGGTTAGGGTTAGGGTTAGGGTTAGGGTTAGGGTTAGGGTTAGGGTTAGGGTTAGGGTTAGGGTTAGGGTTAGGGTTAGGGTTAGGGTTAGGGTTAGGGTTAGGGTTAGGGTTAGGGTTAGGGTTAGGGTTAGGGTTAGGGTTAGGGTTAGGGTTAGGGTTAGGGTTAGGGTTAGGGTTAGGGTTAGGGTTAGGGTTAGGGTTAGGGTTAGGGTTAGGGTTAGGGTTAGGGTTAGGGTTAGGGTTAGGGTTAGGGTTAGGGTTAGGGTTAGGGTTAGGGTTAGGGTTAGGGTTAGGGTTAGGGTTAGGGTTAGGGTTAGGGTTAGGGTTAGGGTTAGGGTTAGGGTTAGGGTTAGGGTTAGGGTTAGGGTTAGGGTTAGGGTTAGGGTTAGGGTTAGGGTTAGGGTTAGGGTTAGGGTTAGGGTTAGGGTTAGGGTTAGGGTTAGGGTTAGGGTTAGGGTTAGGGTTAGGGTTAGGGTTAGGGTTAGGGTTAGGGTTAGGGTTAGGGTTAGGGTTAGGGTTAGGGTTAGGGTTAGGGTTAGGGTTAGGGTTAGGGTTAGGGTTAGGGTTAGGGTTAGGGTTAGGGTTAGGGTTAGGGTTAGGGTTAGGGTTAGGGTTAGGGTTAGGGTTAGGGTTAGGGTTAGGGTTAGGGTTAGGGTTAGGGTTAGGGTTAGGGTTAGGGTTAGGGTTAGGGTTAGGGTTAGGGTTAGGGTTAGGGTTAGGGTTAGGGTTAGGGTTAGGGTTAGGGTTAGGGTTAGGGTTAGGGTTAGGGTTAGGGTTAGGGTTAGGGTTAGGGTTAGGGTTAGGGTTAGGGTTAGGGTTAGGGTTAGGGTTAGGGTTAGGGTTAGGGTTAGGGTTAGGGTTAGGGTTAGGGTTAGGGTTAGGGTTAGGGTTAGGGTTAGGGTTAGGGTTAGGGTTAGGGTTAGGGTTAGGGTTAGGGTTAGGGTTAGGGTTAGGGTTAGGGTTAGGGTTAGGGTTAGGGTTAGGGTTAGGGTTAGGGTTAGGGTTAGGGTTAGGGTTAGGGTTAGGGTTAGGGTTAGGGTTAGGGTTAGGGTTAGGGTTAGGGTTAGGGTTAGGGTTAGGGTTAGGGTTAGGGTTAGGGTTAGGGTTAGGGTTAGGGTTAGGGTTAGGGTTAGGGTTAGGGTTAGGGTTAGGGTTAGGGTTAGGGTTAGGGTTAGGGTTAGGGTTAGGGTTAGGGTTAGGGTTAGGGTTAGGGTTAGGGTTAGGGTTAGGGTTAGGGTTAGGGTTAGGGTTAGGGTTAGGGTTAGGGTTAGGGTTAGGGTTAGGGTTAGGGTTAGGGTTAGGGTTAGGGTTAGGGTTAGGGTTAGGGTTAGGGTTAGGGTTAGGGTTAGGGTTAGGGTTAGGGTTAGGGTTAGGGTTAGGGTTAGGGTTAGGGTTAGGGTTAGGGTTAGGGTTAGGGTTAGGGTTAGGGTTAGGGTTAGGGTTAGGGTTAGGGTTAGGGTTAGGGTTAGGGTTAGGGTTAGGGTTAGGGTTAGGGTTAGGGTTAGGGTTAGGGTTAGGGTTAGGGTTAGGGTTAGGGTTAGGGTTAGGGTTAGGGTTAGGGTTAGGGTTAGGGTTAGGGTTAGGGTTAGGGTTAGGGTTAGGGTTAGGGTTAGGGTTAGGGTTAGGGTTAGGTTAGGGTTAGGGTTAGGGTTAGGGTTAGGGTTAGGGTTAGGGTTAGGGTTAGGGTTAGGGTTAGGGTTAGGGTTAGGGTTAGGGTTAGGGTTAGGGTTAGGGTTAGGGTTAGGGTTAGGGTTAGGGTTAGGGTTAGGGTTAGGGTTAGGGTTAGGGTTAGGGTTAGGGTTAGGGTTAGGGTTAGGGTTAGGGTTAGGGTTAGGGTTAGGGTTAGGGTTAGGGTTAGGGTTAGGGTTAGGGTTAGGGTTAGGGTTAGGGTTAGGGTTAGGGTTAGGGTTAGGGTTAGGGTTAGGGTTAGGGTTAGGGTTAGGGTTAGGGTTAGGGTTAGGGTTAGGGTTAGGGTTAGGGTTAGGGTTAGGGTTAGGGTTAGGTTAGGGTTAGGGTTAGGGTTTAGGGTTAGGGTTAGGGTTAGGGTTAGGGTTAGGGTTAGGGTTAGGGTTAGGGTTAGGGTTAGGGTTAGGGTTAGGGTTAGGGTTAGGGTTAGGGGTTAGGGTTAGGGTTAGGGTTAGGGTTAGGGTTAGGGTTAGGGTTAGGGTTAGGGGGTTAGGGTTAGGGTTAGGGTTAGGGTTAGGGTTAGGGTTAGGGTTAGGGTTAGGGTTAGGGGTTAGGGTTAGGGTTAGGGTTAGGGTTAGGGTTAGGGTTAGGGTTAGGGTTAGGGTTAGGGTTAGGTTAGGGTTAGGGTTAGGGTTAGGGTTAGGGTTAGGGTTAGGGTTAGGGTTAGGGTTTAGGGTTAGGGTCTAGGGTTAGGAGTTAGGGTTAGGGTTAGGTTAG